>NW_020450905.1:2539567-2733912 GCF_003343035.1 Apteryx rowi | reverse complement strand
GGGCGAGGCAGGTGCGTGGCGGCGCCCCCGGCCCGGGAGCCGAGCCGGCCTGCTGCCCTGCCTCGCTCGGCGGCGTGTTGCTGTGCCCGCAGTGTGGCTGCAGCTTGCCTTCCCCCCTTTCCCGGGGCTTTGGGGTACATCTACATCTGTGTTTTTATTATAGCCTGCGTCTAAATGTGGCTTTCGGCGTGAAGATGACTTGGCTCTTTGCGTGCTCGGTGGTGCCTTGGGGAGCTCACAAAGAGCCCTGGCGCAGCGTGCCACCAGCTCGGCTGCTGCGGGCCAGGCACGGCGGGAGGCTGCTTCTCTCCTGCGAGCTGATGCCAGATAAAACTTTCTGTCTGCTTGTCTCCTCTCYTCCCGGGAGTTAGACCCCAAGTGGAAATAAGTGGCTTCTGCTTGGGAAACACTTCTTACAGCCTCCTCAGCACAGGATAGAGAGGTTGCTCCTGTGTGGGGGCAGACTGCACATAACAAGGACGTGCAGGTTCATTAAGGCGTTTGAAAATCCTGGTTATATGGTTAGCAAAGAGAGAGAAATCTTAGCAGCTGATGCTTTTTCATGTATACCACTAGGAAATAATAATGTGCACTAAAGCTTCGGTTTGCAAATGTTAGCACACTGCGTGTGGAAGAATGGTTGTTTTTCCCCTAATTGTGTCTGTTGAGAGGCACTCGAGAGGGCTGCGCGATCTGACCCTGCGTTCTCACCCAGCCGTTACGCAGCACACTGCTCTCTCCAGCCTTTTGGACAGGAAAGGGGTGCTGTTTGCTCTGACTTCTGGTGCCCCTGGCTGGCCTGGGGAGCGGTAGGGCTTGCTAGCGGTGGGCTGGAAGCACTGGACATCGTGTCGGTACATGTAACTGGGCTAATCCCTTTCCTGCTCATACTTACTCCATCCTCAGAGTCACAGTCTCTCACCTATACTGGGCGTTTATCTCGCAGGAATAAGTCGTATGAGAAACCTGATCATGAAGAAGAGGTTGCAGAGAATGAAAGTACAAAAATCTATCATGCATCATCACACTTCTTCTCTGTCTTACATACTATCATTGTCATTCACTGGCTGGTTTCATGTTTGACAGAGGGTGGGTTTGATGTTACATATTTAGAGGTTTTAACAGTGCCATGTGCATGTAGACCTAGATGCCAATGGAGATATATCAGTCTGTGTAGATGGGGGTAGCGTTGAGGAGAAAAGATCCCCTTGGACAGTTGGACGTCAAGCAGAAAGGAGTCTGTCCGCTCTGCTGGCAGGACGACAGTAATTCATATGACAGATGGCCTGAGCGGGTAAGAGAGGACCCCCTGCGTTTAACTGTTTCAGACCGCTCGTCTCAGTGCCACGGCGCCTACCACACGATTTCAGATGGTTTCTCATTTCCACGCGTACTCTCTGTGACTTAATGACGTGTGACAGAAATCAGGCTTGCTCAGTTAAGGAGAGGGGAGAGGAATCGGGGCTCCTATGCCTGGGGCAGTACCAGCGTGAGCCCTGCAAAGGGAGGCGTGGGTGTGGGACCTGCCACCGGCTGTAGGTGTGCTGGAAAGGGAGGGAGAGGTCTTTGACAACGCTTTCCATTGTTTGGTGTGTAATAAACTTTCCTAAGAGTGTGGAAAATCCAGGGAATGTGCCTGGGATATAGTCATTTGTTTTTGGCTTGTTTTTCCACTTATGCTTTTATTTCTATTTCCTGTTTGTTAGAACTAGACACAGAATTTGGGTGCAGACCTGGTTTTGGCGTCTTTCCCAGAGCTGAGGGATTTTCTGATTGGTGTTTGCTTTGGTGATCTTCATGTATGTATCTGTAGTGTTTCAGTAAGGCAATGAATCAACAGTTTAACTATGCCCTCTTCAGGAAGTTTTCTTTTCATATAGTGCTGGGCAAAGTTTATTTATACATTTCCAAAATTGCATGAACATTRAAGTGACTCTTACTCAATGTCTATCACCAAAGTCATCCTCCATTCTGTCCGTCTCCTCCAAAATGGAAATGCTTCTCTTTTTTCATTTACATTCCTTTGAAAGCAATTGGAACAGGACAAATGTAACTTACTCTCTGAATCACAGTCGCAGTGTTCTGATTTGCAGTGGGTCTGGATCCAACTGACTTGGTTGTAGTTGAACAAAAAAATTCAAACTTCCTTTGTGATGTCTTGAGGGGGGAAAAAAAACCCTTAAAGCAGTGTCTTCAAACAGCAAATACTGCCACRTAGTTAAAATATAGAAAAGGGGAGAGGGGAGGGGGAAGAGGGTGTGTAAGTTGGTCTTCCCCCCTGTAGTTCCTGCTAATGCTATTTCTTGGTTTTCCTTTCTTCTCCATTCCCCAACCATCTTTATCTTTTGAAGCAGGCTCAGGAAGCCATGGGCATTGTTGGGGCTTCTGCTTTCATGCCTTCTTTTTCCTTTGCCTCTTGGAAAATAAATTCATTAATTCAGTATTTGGTGGACATACCTCCATACTCCCTCTTAGAGATTCATATCACCAAATTGAAGAATCCTAGTGCAAGATGTTCAGCACAGCTAAACGCACTTTCTGTTTTATTAGCATTTCTTATTATCTGGAGCTGTCTTAAGTATCTTTCTATAGCTATCAGGAGAGAAGAGGACATGACCACAATATTAGAGAGGACCCTTAATTTTAAAGCATAGTGGAGTGAAGGGGGTCAGAGAGCTTATCAAGCTAGAATCTAGTCTGATCTGATCTGACAATCTGATGTCTCAAATTGTGAGAGGAAGAGCAACCGCACCTGGAGCCAAGCACCTACCTGTGCTCAGCGTTTCAGTGCCATCTGCCCTAAGAGCAACTTTTGCTTCCAAATGCCCGTTCAGGTTATTGGGACTCAGCTTCCCTACCTACACCCTTCATTTGGCATTAAAAGTGTTCGCAGAACTTCCCCCACGGTCCCTATTTTTTCTGGGGGGAGATGGGGGAAGAGGGTCAGGCTGACTAGCTGCAGTGGCAAGCATGGGTCAGGCCCATTTTTATGGGCTAATAACGATGGCATAAGAGATGGATRGAAAAGTTGAGGTCAAAGGTGCTGCATATTAAATAGGTTTCATTTGAGTTGTTCCTTTACAACAAAAAAAGTACATTTTTATGCTTAACCCCTCAAACCTAATTAAATTAAAGTGATAATTTAAAAGGAAAACTATAAAAGAGCCATATGTGCAGATATTTGTTCTACCCCAGCATCGTCTTTATTAGCAACAGCAGCAGTTTGAAAATGCTTGGTGCGGAAAAAGTGAAATATAACATGTGAATGTACTAACCTTTTGGGGATACACTTCTTAATTAAATACCTAAATGCATCTTGTTGAAAAAAGAAAGGAGGGGAAAAGGACTTAATTATCTTGATGCATCAGTGGACCACTTTTATTTGATAGGGTGGATGTAATAGTATTTGTATTAGTAAAGCAAGGGCCAAGTAGTATTTCACTGTGAACAGATAAGCCCATTTGGAACATTAATTTGTTTTCARGTGATGTGCTCTTGCGGATTTCAGTGATGTTCATGAGTTTGGGCCAGATGTTGCAGCCCTTGCTTGCCCTAAGTAACATTTTGGTACTGCAGTTGGCTTCATTGAAAGCAAAGTGGCCCACTGGGTTTCCTTTGCTGACAGAGGTGCAATTTAAGCAGGATTAAAATGAAGTCAATGGGTCTCTCTGTGGAGGAGGGAGCTTCTCTCTCTGAATAAGGGAGTCAGAACCTGGGCTTTTCTTTCAACATTCAGTCTTTAACAGCACATTACCACAGTCATAAAAAGGATGTACGTCAAATACAGCCCCCTTCTGATGGCTTTTCAGCGTTACTGTCCTTGTCATTTGTTCTTCTGTATAATAAAAATACATGGGTTTATTTAAACATTTTCACAATCATCATGTGTATTTACACTTAATCATTTATATGGATCATTCATCACACAACTTTTTTTTTTTTCTTTGTAATGGTCTCCAAACTCTGGCTATTCACTGTATTTTGAGTGTGGCATCCAAACTCAGAAACAGGAAAGAGCATTAACCATATTAAAAAGATTTTCCTAATTCAATTTTCCAAATACAGTATGTCTGAAAACAGGAATACAACTGTGTTCCAAAGCCAGGCAAATCAGTTCCATAGCTGGTCTGCAAAGCCGGAGAAAAGCAAATATGGATTATATTTATTGTCATTTTCAAGTAAATACCTTGACTTTTGTAMAAGAAGACTGATGTTTTGAGGCACATTCTGTCCAGTTTGGTTGCATAGGATGCAAAGCAACATCGGTTCCCATGGAAGGCAAGAGGAGCTCAGGCTTATTAGGACAATATTTGAATATTTCTGTACCATATATTGTCAGCCTTTTGTGTATATATAAAATACTAGGGAAACTCATACTTTGAAAAGTGACGCTACATTTATTTCAGGCTAGCAATTCAGTAATCTTGTTTGTAATAACCCAATTTGTGGTGCAGAGCCTTGTTTGTTCATTTCTTGTGTCTTTCTGGATTTTAAATCATTGGATTTTTGAGGAATCGGATCTGGTTACTTTTTCTGGAAAAAGGCACAAAAGCTACTTTTGTAGCTTGTCAGAACAAGATGTTTCAGTTGCTATAACAATGGGGGATTTCTAGGTAAATTTGCTTTACTCAAAGTAGAGGACAGCTCACTGCAATTTATACAAAGAGGATTTAACTCAATGTGAGTCTCAAATGTTCTTTTTTTTTTGTCATTTGAAACATGTCATTGAAGGATATTTTTGAAATAAAGGTTAATTTAATCATGGGTGCTCTGTCTATGCAATATGTTTCATATAACTGTAAGTATGTCACTACAGGAAAAAAATGGTATTCTCCTTCCCTTTCCCTCTGTCCTCTGTTTGGAGTGGGGAGAGGACTGTGYTGGTTTGTGAAGTACGCACACTGTTAGCCACCCAGTGGAGGGCTTCAAGTTTAGCAGGCAGCAATCTTGGCATCAGTACGGGTAAAACAGTAATTACATTACCTGTCATTTTCATTAGCCATCTTCACTTTCACGTTCTACTTGTAGGTATAAACCAGTGTAAGCTTTTAAAGCATAAGTCAGCAATTAAATGTAAGGAAYAAGAGACAAGCGGTGGTTTTCCTGTTGGCTACAGGCTTTGTCAGCATAGCTGCAAAATAATGTTGTACAGAGGCAGAGCTAAGTACTAACTGCTTGCAAGGACTGGAGAGGGATGGTGGTGTTTTAAGTGATTTATTGCATGTGCCGTGTAGAGCCAGTCTCAGGAGCAGGCGCCCTGGGAGCTTTCCATCATAACGTTATCCAAGAAGTAATCTGAAGGAAATGGWATGAAGTCTTCTGGGAGGCAAGTTGTATCCAAAGAAAGATTTAATTTGCATCATTTGTAAGCAAAGATTTGAAATTACGCTGAAAATAGAAATGATTATAAAGAAGATTACGTCAAACAAATAAGAAGAACAAAATTCCTCTTAATTTTGCCCATGCTTTGTTTCCTTGTGTTTAATTTAATGGAGTTATCTGCAGATACTCCGATCCCAAACTCCAGCCCTGTGACAGGGAGTGTTTATTCAGTAGTGCCATTATTTTTGGCRTTGCCTAAATAGGCCATACTCTTTTTGCAGCACATCAGTTGTGGTTTTYGTATTTGGATTTGTCTTCCTTGTCTTCCTTCCTTACAAACCAACTGTAAGCTGTGGGCACGCACACTAGCCAAAGAAGGTGAAGTAAAGCCCCAGACTGTCGTTGTGTTCCAGTCGCTTTCCTCAAGRAAGCTCCGCTAATACAAAGACTGCTCACTGGTGAGGCGCCGCAAGTCAGAACAGTGGGCAAGAATTGCCAGGGGTCTTCCCGGCTTTCAGCAACCTCAGAGATGCTAGTATACGACTTTCCCCCTAGGTAGTCATCAGTAGAATGGCTTCAGGTTTGCTTTTAAAACTCCATCCGAAATCACACAGACATTAAGCAGGAAACATGGGATTTCCTTCTAATTCATCAAACACTGGGATTTGAAGAGTCCYTTTATAGCTTGGTGCGTTATTATCTAAGAGCACGGACTGGAGAAAAAAGCTTCATTCAAAATATTTTCAATTAAAAATATCCTTTTTGTCAATGTGGAAAATTCCATGAAAGAAAAGAGGTTTGTTTTTTTTTTTGTTTTTTTTTTTTTTGAGGGGTGGAAGTGAGGCTAAAAAAACCCAGAAACCTTAATCAAACCCAGAAATGATTCAGTTACTTTAGTGAAAAGGTCAATAAAGCCCCAAATATTTGCCTCATTAGCCAAACTCTCTTGACTTACCCTCTCTGAAAATATTTTAGATTTTCAGTGAAAGCAYGCATGAAAAAAAGTCATGAAGTCTTCTGACAATAACAGTTTTCATTTCCATTGATGTTTTTCCAAATATCCCAAYCAGCCGAGCGAAAAACCTTACTGTTAGACTTGATTTGCAGTATGGGTTAAGCAGGTGTTAAGGCATCTAACCATAGCACCTGATCATACTTATTCTCTTTTTCTATCATACGGATTTTACTCTGGTGCAAAATGAGGTAAAGAGGCCCCAGTTCTCACTGATGCAGCCAAGGAAGGGCAGGCAACAGCGGATTTAGTCACCTTTGCTATTCCCCAAATAGAAACAGCTCTCCCAGCTGCTCTATCTTGCATCACTATGCAATAATCCTGTAAAGTTAGGGACTTGTATATACCAGCATGCAGTACAGCACTGCTATTCTTGCTTTCCTTTGCTGTGATTCCTACAGTGGCAGGACAGGAGGAGGCAGCAAAAAAGGTGTGTGCGCTCACATCAGCTGGTGATGCCTCACCTTGGGGACATCTGCAGTTGCCTCTGGAGAATAGTTTTGCTACCTGTTTGCACTGCTAGAGACAATGAGAGGTTCTCATTAATCACATTGCATTAACTCTTAAATCTTTAATCTGTCTTGCTGAGTTGGGAAGGCAGCTGTATTTACCTCTATTTGGGGGAGAGAAGTAAGGTGAGTTGCCTAAAGGCACAGAGCAAATGTGTAGGAAAGCCAAAACTAGAGCTGAAGACCTCTGAATGCCCAAGGCTACGTTCAGTGCTCCAGTCCGTCATCTTTCTTGTCTGACAGTCCCAAAGTTGGACCGGCACAGAAGGAACGCTACCTTGAAGGCTATCAGATGGCTTCCCAACTGTGAATTTATTGAGTCTCGCTTATCATTTGTTTATATATGCTGCTATCTAGAAAAACGTGTTAAAGATGAAGGGCAAACTCACATGCCCTTGCTCAGAAGGAGGGTGTTTCCTGGAAGCTTCCTGGAAGGCGGTTCTGGAGCACTTGCTTAGGCATGAAATCCATAGTGTTATCCTGAATTTGCAGAGAGCCACAGCTGATCCAGTGAATAACTGAAATAATGTTGTAAGTGGAATGAGGATCACAGCCTTGGGTTGGGATCTTTTGTTTTGTTTTTAATCTGCAATTCAGGAACGTCTTATTCAACTCTATTTCATTTTATCTGAATGAAGTGACTTATACTCCAAAGGACCTTGTTCGTTATGAGTCAGAAAACCTATGAGGTTGCCTAGGCAATTAAATCAGTATCTTTTTTTTTCTCTTGTTGAGGTAACATTATCAGCTATAATGCTAAGTAGCTTGGAAAGATTTTCCTGGCTGGGCAACAGCTGAGCATTTTCTTGTTAGATAGTTCCTACTGATCCACTTCTAGTTATTTTCGAGAAGTAAAGTAGCTTTATTTCTCAGTCTCATATTGAGTGAGAGGTTGAAATGTTAAGCTCTGTGGATTAACAGTGTATCCTTTGAGAAAGAGGAAAGCTTGCATTTTTCGTGGTCCCCTGGGTGCTGGATGTGATTGTTTGAGAAATCTTGAATTTCATCAGCTAGATACAAGGGAACGTGCAACTAAGCCTTGAGTGATCTGTCAAAAGAGGTTGACTCTATCACAACTGTTTTGGAAACTTGTTTGAACTGATAGCAGCCCCACAGATGTTTCGTTGCTTGAATGTTTCATGTGAGGCAACGAAAAGTGATCGCCATGGGATTATCAGTAGTTCAGAGGTTCTTTGAGAGCTATGTTCCTACCATAAATTTGCTAAAATAATAGTTGGAACATGAATTACTSTACTCTTATGATCTGTTTTGTGTGTTTATTTATTGTTTAAATCCATGGCTTATCTTGCCCAGTCCCAGCATATGTGTTTATACTGGAAAGTTTACATATTGAGAGAAAATAGTATGGTCTCGCTGAATGAGGTTAATTGCAGTTCAGTCATACCAAAATTGAGGAATACGAACTGGGACACAGTGAGTCCAGAATAGTAAGTGGGACTAATTCCATGCTCATGTGTGCTGGATTTACCGAGGCTGCTGGTAAAGGAGTTTTCTGTTTTACTGAGAGTAATCCAGAGTACAGGCATGCACACCGCCTTAGTCTGAATGAGCCTTCTTTTTTTGTTAATTTATCCCCCGGGTTTGCTAGTTGCTYGCTGAGTTAGCACAGATGTATTCCTCTCACCTCTCCCTACAGCATCCACAACAACTTCATGTGTCAACCTGATACTTTGCAGTTTTACAAATAAAAGGGGGAGCCACTGTGAATAGCAATGAATAGCCAGAACTAAAGCAAATGTAGTGAGGTGTCCTCAGAAAAGTGAGGTGTCCAAATTGAAATTTTGGGTTTATCTGCAGCCGGCTGAGACTATATTGAAACCCTTTCTGCTCTAGCCTTCACTGTAAAATTAGGACAGAACTGACTTGTGGTTTTTTTTATTGACGGTTAATTCAAGCAAGTTATTTCTGYTAATCTGTTAAAGAAGTGCAGGTCCAAGTACTTAGGGTCACAGCTCACATTGACAGAAATAGATGTAGATGTCTGAGAAAACAGATGTGGCTTCAGGTGAGTTGTCAATTCCATTCTTGGTGTCTCTTAAGCAAAACAGTTATAGTAGAACCACCCCAGTTTTCTTCAGTGTTGGTGTCCTATTTTAGTCCTTTTAACTAGGAGGAGCTAAAGTTTTCCTGTCAAACTTGGACACTTTAGATGTGAAAATCTTATGGAAAACTAACTGTCCAGTTAAGTGATGGGGCTATAGAATTAAGTGGTGAAGAATGTGCTCTTGTACCCATGTCTTTCTCTGAACCTCTTACTGAATTGGCTCATGAATTACTAGTATTCCTTGCTCTAAGCTTTTTGGCCCCAAGGCTGCCCTGGTTTTTGGCACCTCATCATCCCCATTACAAATTCCTTTCACGCAGACATTGCGCACATAGCTCTAGGGGCTTCCTTTCTGCTTCCTCACCAGTTTCTGAAGATGATGGTAACTTTTTCAGTCTCTTGCTCAGATATAATGCAGCAATCTTGTTATGTGTCATAGCTCTGCTAAGAAGAATGAGTGCTGTTTTTCCTTGTCATCCTCATTTTAAATAGCTGTGCCTTAGCAAATTCCCAATTTCTTAGTTCCTACATAATTAGGAAGTTCAGTACTTGGAAATGTTATTTAAAACATTATTAACTACTGGTTTCCTTTCTCCTTTTTGATCTCTGGTGCTTAAAGCAAGGATACACTTACAGCATACAAAGCTAAGTTATGGCCAGCAACCAATATGGCTCTATTAATTTCAAAGCCAGTACACATCAGGCAAGGATCTGTTTCTGTGTTAAAAATAATCAAGTCAACACAGCAGGCTAAAAGCAAGACCTAGGTGATGCATGGTCCCTGATCTGGCCTTTTGTATTGGAAAATTTATTTATTTAATTATCTATTTATTTATTTTACATTCAAAAATTTGAATAATTTTGTGGCTTTCCATTTCTCGGACRTGTAGTGAAGTGGCTCTTTGCCATGAAGAGCTTAATACAGTGCTTTACTTGAAAGCGTGTTGGCCAGATTCTTCCAGGTAGTTGTATTTCTTTGGGGTTTTGTCAAGTTATTTCAGGTAAGAACAACACTGACAGCAGAATGTCACCAACTGTAGTCAGGCAGCCACATAAATATCTATCAGACGTGAATGTGTGGCAATTTCCCGGCTCAGCAATCAGTAGTTTTTGAACTAAATACCCCTACTGCTAAAAGCATAGGCTTCTAAAGCCTGAGTTAGCAGTGTAACCCGGTAGCTGGTGATCAAAGTGGTTACTCTCCTGGTTCTGGCACTAGGATGGAAGTGCCGTATGCCCTTCATGAGCACTGTAAAAGGCAAAATTGTTCAACTTTTGCTAGCTTTTGTGCTTTGCTTGTCCTGCAACATTTCTGTGTAAATTTATTTATTTATTTATTGCTAAATGTTATGTATTAGTTTTGTGTAGTAAACAGCTATAGGATAACACGTTCCAGCTCTTTTTAAATAGTGCTACTTTGTTTACTTTCTTTGTAAGCATTGCTATCATTTTGTAGTCTCCAGAGGAAAGTCTTAAATTTGCATTTATAAGGAATCATACAAAGAAAACTGAATTAAAATGATGCAGTGACATTGTATGGACTATTTATCTGTTATGTTTTACTGATGAGCTTATTTTGTGAGTACCTGGTTTCGTTGCAAAGATCCTTTCTCTTAGGGAAAACAACTGATGACAGTACCTAGATCAAATGCTACCTTCTTTCTGATTAGTCTCACTGGATTGCTTGGGATTTGCTTGCTTGAGTAAGGCAAGGAAAATTTGGTCTTTTGTCTTTAAAGTTTTATATCCATTAGTACAAATGCAGAACACGTATTTTGCTCGTTAGAGACCGGGCTAAGGTTAAGTTGGTTTTACAGATAACAGTAGATTCCAGCGTCCTTGCATTTGTTTTGTATTTGGTGACAGTCACTAAATCAGGAGAAGGAATGTTCAAACAACACACTTGAGGAAAAGTGATTTTTATAGAAAGGGTCCATTCCTGCTAATAGCCAGTAACTGCACATAACCCCGCTGACATTAAAAGTCCATTAGCTAAGCCCAGTTTAAACAGCAGCTGATGCTATGTCAGCTAAATGTACATTGGAATTTTTCATGTAATGCAGCAATAGCACTTCTGTAATTTTTCTGAAACTATGTACATTAAGGAAAGCAAATGTCATCTGATAGTAGTAAGATGAAGAGTGCACATTAAAGTAGGGAGAATTGTAATCAAACTGAAGTTACCATCTGGTTACATTAGCAAGAAACATAAAAATGGTAAGAAAAGTAAAGGGTGTCAGGTTTGTGAATTAAAGTTAAGTCAGGATTCTTTGGGCAAATTTAGTGGACCGGCTTCTGAATCAACAGCAAAACCACAAAGGTATTTTATCTGTTTGGTTCTTGATAATTAAATGTATCACGACCTAATTCAAGAAAAGTTTCTGTTGAAGTCAGTATAAGATACTTTGTCATACGGAGCATGGGTTGCCATGGAAAAAAGGCTATTTGCTGGTTATTTAGGGAATATGTCTGATTACAGTAGTGTGAAAGCATTTGAACTTGTCAAGATACAATGTTTGTATCACTAAGGCCTTACATTATAGTTAACCATTTGCACAGCAAATAGCATCTACTCATGTCAGAGTATCAGAAGGAAGGTAGAGAAGTATGGTGAAAAAATGGTGCATGTTCGTCAAACTGAAAAGAAGCACAATAGTTGTCAAAATGGTGGAAAAGAACTTGTTTACTTCAAAACCAATCAGCAAACTAAGCTCCTAATCCCAAAGTCCTGGGGCCTGCTGGAGCACTGTTTAGTACCCAGTTTGGCAACCAGTCCAATTTTGAAAAGTCATTTTCAAGCCTGCTTTGAAAAGAGATGTTGTGCTATGAAGCTCTTGTGGAGATGGTCTAAGGGGTTGTTTAGTAAGCTGATGGGAGAGCTGGAAACGGAGGAGTAATCAATCACTCACTGTCATGCTCACAAGTATGGTGAAGTGTTACTCTAACCTCCTCCACCTCCCCATTGCTATTATCAGTCCATTAGTGAAACCTTGTACAAGCACTGACAAGCGTAGAGCTTAAATGCCTGTTTGGGGTAGGCACAACCACTGCGAAAACCCTGCAAACACATCTGGAGGGCTCACTTGAACTCCTAACAAACTGTGTTAATAGTGCAAAACTCTTGACTGTGGCATGAGGCTGACTTCATTTCTTCTTTTTTTTTTTCTTCTCAAACCGAAGGAGTTGACATGAGTAGCGTGCCCAGAGCAGACCATGTGTTTGTGAACCACAGGGCTTAAGGAGAGTAATTTAATTGCATTTTTTTCCTTTCTGGAAAATAACATGTAAACATATTACTGAACTAAAGTCTGGCTTTAATTACAAGCAGTAACTTTTTCATGTTGACAGATTTTCACATGGAAAGCTTTACTGAAAATGAGAGGAGACCTTTTGCCATCATTAGTTCTTGCTGCTTAATGCTTTTATCAAGTACAGTAAAATACCATTCGTAATTAATTCCAAGCTTATATGGACATGTTTAATGTAATTACCAAACAAAATCCTGTTTACTAACATATTGCTTGTGAAACCAGTCTGAATAATCTGGTCTCTGGCACACATAAATCAGGCAGTAATAACGGCTGTAAATATTTCACAATATACTTAGTGCTTTGATTTTAATACTGAATCCACTTTTGGGTTTTAAAGGATAAAACATAGGTCAAAAGTGACTTTTCCCATATGTTTTGCCTTGTCTCTTGCACTATTTCTCCTGTAAGTTATTAAAAAATCATTATTGTATTTGATTATAAAAAATAAATATGTACACTTTCATGAGCTGGAGGAGAATTATGGAATTGAATTATGTTGGAGCTTACAAAATGATGCCATTCACACTGGAGTGGGACAATTGCTATAACATAGCCATGAATATTTTTCATTGGAAAAGGCATTGCAATGCTAATACTCTTTGTCTTTCTGGAAGTTTTACTACTTTTATCTGTCTGGATGCCTGTATATTGTGTACGAAGCCTGAAACACATACATAAAACCATTCGTAGAAACTGCTTGTGCAGCTAATTCAAGGCCCCGAAGGCTGTGAAAACTTCAGGTGACCAAAAGGCAGGTTTGTAGTGAAGTACCATGAGACCTATTAGCCCAGGTTACACGCTGGGCCAGTCCTTCTGGGAAGCTTTGAGTCTGTCTTTAAGTAGAAAGAGGGCAAGGAGACCAATAGTCTGTCCACAATAGAATATGTGCAGTTACCTGAGGCTGGTAAACTGGCTCTCTGAGTTAGGACTGTGCACATAATTTATTCAGTTCATTGGTGTGCCTTGAAATTTCAGGAAAAATAATCATTCCTCAAGTCGCTTTTCCCTTCCCCAAACAAAGACCTTAAACAATGGTGTAAAACAAAATATTCTGCTTTTTTCTTACTTCAGAGTGTTCTTCACCTTCTATAAATGAAGTAATCAAGTACTGTTTTGAAAGACAAATTTGAAAATGTTCACTTCTTGGAATTTTCCCCCTGCTTCCGTAGTTGAATTTCTCACTAAAGTTGACATAAAGTGGCAAATAATTTGGCCATTGCATTCACTGTGAAGAAATAGGTAGTTTCCAAAAATACGCCACTCTATCATGAATGCTCTCCAGCCTGAGGCATGATTCTCTTGAGCTTATGACCCCATTGCCCCAAAATAAAAAATACAGTTAAAAATTGCTATCAGATAGTTGGTAGTGTTGGAAAACGTTGCAGGAGAAGAATTTTTTTTTTTTTCCCTACCTCCTCTTTCGATATGCTAAGGTAGCGAGGGGATAGGCAAAGCCTGCTGATGTGTTCAGCTCTTTGAGTTACGTAGCCGTGCAAAGGAAGCCCCCGTGCCTAGGACAGCTGGAAATTGCAGGCTATTTCAAATGGTCCATTTATTAAATTACTGGGCGACCAGGATCCCCACCAGCTTCCATGGCGCCTCCCAGCAGATGCAGCTTGATGCAGTTTAAGTGGCTCAGCAGTATTTTTTTCGTACGAGGCCAGTGAAGATCGGTGGCATAACTGGCACGCAAAACTGCCCTAGGTATTTCCTGCCGGTAGTGAGGACGATAAATGATTGCTTGCGGTAATTTATRCAAGCAAAAGGGCTCATCTAGCAAAACCTCTGGGATGTCCTGACTGTCTGCGCTCTCTCACTGATACGTCTGACTTTTACAAGATTTTCTCAAGGTTTCTGCTGTTACCATAACACAGTAGCTTGGAATTTTGTGGGATTATGCACATGCGCTTCTGGCTCCCAAGTTAGGAGAAGGGCTGTTGTTTAACCAAAAAATGGAAAGACTTTCTAATACACTCAGTTCTTTTTCTGTTTCTTCTCTATATACATTAAAAGAAATAAAATCTGATTGCTCTTGTGTAGGTTCCTCATTTTGAACCGTGTACTTCAGCAGCCCCATGGAAGTACATCTAGTGGGGAACTGTATTTGCCACATGTTCTGTAAGGTCAAGATTCATTTTAAAATGTTCTTGATTGCTTTTTGTCTTATTTTAAAGTTTAGTTTGTTTGGGCAAATTAACTCTTGCCCACAGTCCAAGGTAAAAACTGTTGTATTACTTGTTTTCTGAAATGACACCTGAAAAATAAATACAAAACCCAGCCTGCTTACCATCACTGGTGCGTATGAGAAAATGCATGCACAAGTGGACGTTCTCCTTACGGTGATCCTTAAACAAACATCATTCTCGTTAATGATCACAGTTCATCTAACTTCCCCTTGCATTTCGATGGTCAGTTATTTTAAGATATATCAATGTCTTTTGAGCAGTTTAATAACATGTAGGGTCATTGTCTTGCGATCAATATCAAGTGTCACTAGCAACACCATACAGGCACCTAGGAAGGCAACGCTTTGATTTTCAAAGATCTAACTATAAATATGTCACTGGTCATCGTCTCTAGAGAGATCACAGGGGTTCTTGAAGTCAGTACTTTAATTTTGGAAAATTGTAGTCCCAATTCTTTGTTTTCTGCTGTGTGAGACATTTCATTGAAGTGTGAATCATTGCTTGTGAATAATGGTGTTTGAAACATATGAAATTGCTTTGTTATGCAGATGTGCAAGCTGCATCCAGATACTGTCTCTGAGAAATTAATAATATGATTACCTACCCACAAGGAATTTCCAGACTGAAGTGGCTTATGTAAGCCTAAGTCTTTCCTTCCCATAAACCCAACATAAAGGCTTGCGCAAAACTGTTGTCAGTGAAGTGTGTTGATTGCTATGAAATATTATTTGAGAAGATGCACTTACCTGCAAGAGTAAAGAACTTACCTGGTAATAGCCCAGGTTTCAAAATATAATTATCCTAACTTGTGCTCTGTTGTTCATCTAAGGCTAGATGATTTCATAGGAGGTGTTGTGACCTTCAGTTTTCAGCTGCCACCRCTATCTAATTAGGTGTATGAGTCTTTCAGTAGTAGCACAAATTATTGCTAAGAGTTTGTGTAATCCCCTGTTTTCTTGATTTGAGGGCCACCAGGTATGGTGATTTTTGTGTATGCAAACTAAGTAGCTGCAGCAGCAGAGATCTAGMATTTGGGAAGGCCAGAGGTGTTTTGATCAGCAAGAAAATGGGTACCAGCTGGTATATTTTTGCATATAAATATCTATTGCTCTATTTAGTTGCATAAGTAAATTGTGTATGCCACTTAGCCACATCTGTTCTTAATAAGTTTGAGCTCGTAGACTCTAATTTTTGAGACTTCCGATTATGTTCAGGCACGTGAACTTTCTAAGTGGAAGAGCTGCCTTCAGAAAACGTCTTCGTTTCTGGCCCTCTCATTTTGCGTAAAGCGGCAGAGCTTCACTGAGTTGAGGAGTGCCTCGAGTCAGCACCCAGCGAGGATACGTAGTGTATTAAAGTTTCGGTACGATTATGTTCAGACAGGAAAGGTTTCTGTCTTGTCCATTTGGAAAGAAAAATTTTCATGACTCTAAGCGTACTTTAAAAACTAAAGGAGCAGACACAGCAAAGTACATCAGAAAGCAAACCCAGGGTTAACAGAGATTCTTTGCCATGAGAAAAAATGWTTTGATCTTTACAAGATCTCGCCCCACTTAAAAGGACCAAAAGAAAAGATATGAATCTAGGAYGATGATAGAGTTCAGCTCGATGAAATTTTCTTTAAAAGTTTTTGCAGCCAAGCAGCCCCCAACCACTGCAAGGCCTCTGCAAAGCCCGATAATTAAAGTGAAAGGGCTGTATGTTCACATTGCCCCCTCGCTGTCTACAGTTGTTTGTTCTCAAAAAAACACCCTATTTCTGATGAAAAAGTGAGATGAACTATTCTCAGCAGGCCTCTGTATCAGCAAGTCTGTTTTTCTAGCTTTTGCAATGACCGGTCACTTTTGATCATCTGAGACATCTATTTACAAAAGCAAAATTATATTTTCCTCATTAGCTTCTCTCAAAGTGAACAATATAAAATTGAAACAAAAATCGACCTTTTAAGATTAGCAGTTTCAAATAATAGTTAGTAACAGTGAAAAAAATATATTTCTCTGGAGAATAGAGTTTTGAATATGTTCCAGTATTTATTTTTGTTTCCCTGGGTGGTAGGACAGATACTGCACTGTATAAAGAAGTTAAAGCATCCTCCTTTTCCCAAAGATACATGTTTATAAACACGAGATATAGGCTAAACATTCTTTTTTCTTGCATGAAAACTTGGGATGGGAATAAACTTATTTATGGGATACAAGGTTGGAGGAAAGAGGTATTTTGACCCTCCAACTAAGTAAAATGTGTTTTGGGGAGTAGTATATATTTAATAGCTACTTCCAAACCACAAGACAGCCCCAAATGTGCGCAGGCAGTCTGCTTAAGGTTACCGCAACATGTTATGTATTRTGCTACTTCGGGCAACAAAAGGAAGATTATAAAGAAACTGCTCCTTTTTTGTTAGGACGAGCAGTATACACAAAGCTAGCTTGTCCTGCCTAATTACCGCAAGGGGTTGTGCAATGGTCTTTTACTGGTAGTTGCTTGCAATCAAGGGGGCCGAATGTTGCCCTGACATGAAACAGGGGAAGTGGTTAGGAGACAGGCCTGTAATTACCAGCAGCAGGTGCCCGTAAAGCAGTGCCAGAGAGATGGCTGAGGAGACAAACACTGCTTTAGGACAGGCTTCGGCATCCGCAGGCCGGGCTGGAAGGCAGTTGGGTAAGAACTGAGAAAGAATTCCCTGAAAACCAAAAGAGAAGTCATGCGGGTTCAAGGATTTTTTTTTTTTTTTTTAAATGCCTCATTTTGCCACTTATTTATAATATAGTAGTTATAAGGCATATTAAATAATGGAATTACTTTAAAAAACAAGACAGAAAATTAATATTGCCTTCATATTATCTCCTCCCTGCCCACACACACACGTGAGGCTGTTTTTTATTCACCTGAAAAATCTTGCAGCAGTGTGTGTGTGTGTCAGGGGCGGGAGGGACGCTCAGGAGAACAATTTTCTGGCTTGATCCATCTAGCCACTGAACCTCCTATCCGAAGGTTTTTATTACCCCCGAGCGCAAGAGGARACTGTCAGACCGAAACACAGGGTGGAAGTGGGATCCCGCGAGCTGTCTGAGCTGTCTGGCTTTGGAGCGGAGTAGCTGGAAGGTCTCGGTGAAGGGGCCCCGGGTCAGGCCCCTTCYGCAACTCCTAACGCCGCTGCCAGCGCAGAGCCGTTTCTTGGCAGGCTCTCTCCTCTCCTGGTACCAAGGTGGGGATCATTTTGGTGTCCTCAATGGGTGCACTAAGCTGTAAATTATATAAAAAGAACTAACTGATGAAGTCGATTCAAGCATTTTGGTGTTTCATACCCCTCAAAAAATGTCAAAGGAAACTTTACAGTGTAAATGGGAGCAAAGGCACAGTTCTGTAAAATCCTTTCTCTTATGAGCAGTCCTATTAACCTTTGAAGTGTGATGCCACTTTTGCAAGCGCTTAGGTTTCTGTGCGTGAGTAATCCCATGTCTGTGTATATGCAGCTTTGCAAGGTTGTGGCCTAAAATGAGTTATCCCGCTGAAGTTACTCRTAGGTTAAGGAACAGTCCCTTAGGAAGGATTTCAGAACAGGAACATAACTTCTCTGAAGAATTATTAATCTAAACTCCCTGTTACAGGAGATTTCATCAGAGAAGTTTTGATGATGTCTATTGATTACATTTCTTTTTTTGTATCTTAAAGAATAACTTGAAGGTCATTTTTTATATTGGTGTGCAAGGAGTTTTATTGATTCTCTTTTATGAGGCATTAATGAAATCTATAGAAGCCTAACAAGATTGTATAGTTAACCCTGGCAAGATTGCCTGTTCTTCTTACTTGTGCAGAAAAAAGAAAATATAATGTTCCATTTTGGTTGTTTAAAATTATGTGGGAGTCAGTGAATTTCATGGAATCAAATACCTCTTAYGAGAGAAAAAGAGCATGATGTATCTGTACAACCCCATTAATTCCAAAATGTGCTTAGCAGAGATTTTTGGGGAATATTCTGTTTTCCTGCCTAATGGTACCACATATTTATCACTATGAAAACAGCATGGAAGTCAATCACTCACTGCATTTGCCAGAAACGCCTTCCGCAATCACAATGGTTGTATGTCAAGATTCTGTCCCACTTTAAAAGAACAGGCAGGATTTATTCTGGAAATGGACCAAAATGGACCAATCTTTCTCAAAAATATGAAGCTGGGATCAATTTTACAAAGTTAAAATAAACAGTAGTCACACTTGGCCCAGTGTGTTATGCTAACAGAGAAATGAAATGTAAAGAGCTTCATGAATCTATGGATTTAGCTTGGATGAACATTAAACATGATACGTTGCATTAAGAAATTATCTTAAAAACTACTCATAATAAAATTTGGGAAGAATTTTCAGGGTATTATTTCATTCTACATTGTTTTCTTATATATATTTTATTTTTACACCCTTTAAATTAATGAAGGCCATTTTGGCAGTGAAATACAAAACTAATGCCTCCTGAGTAAGGTTTCCTTTGCACATTAAAAACTCAGATCATACTCTTCAGAAGCTCAGAAGCCTTTGAGTTAGTGTTGTACATTTTTATCTGCAGAAGAAAAACATATCAGAAACAGGCAAGTATAATTATCTCCATTTTTAGATGGAAAACAGAGGAGCGGAAGGCAGGGTTAGAGAATGAGCAGACACTGGAATTCCCCGCTGGTGGGCTCGCAGAAAACATGGAAGTAATTTGTGGTATGAAAACGGCTGGTGATGCTTGTTTCCACCAAAAGGCAAGAGAGGACGTTACACCACAGTCTGGTTCTCGACCAGACCTGTGGCAGGTCGCCTCCCGAGCCTCCGCTGCGTGTCCTCATCGGGCGGTGGGCGAGCTGCTGGCACAGGCAGAATTGAAACGCCTCTCTCGTGGCTTTTCTCGCAGCCCCTGCAAGAGTCTCATTTTCTTCCCACTGCATGGATGTTCTTCCCAGAGCATTCATGCTATGGCTTTCAGCTCGCCCTCCTTTGAGATAAGATTATACTGCGCTGACACTGCTCGCGTGCCCTACGGGGCTATGCTAGGGTGGGGGACTGTGCTAGATCGCATGTGAGAGCGTTGCGTTGCAACACTGCGTGCTTTCAATTTGCACACCTGGGAGTCCCCCAGTGTCGTTGCACTGATGCTCAGAGATGCTCAGAGAAGCGCCCCAGCTTCACCCCGGTGTCCGGCAGTTGTCTCTCCAGGTGTATTTGAAGAGGACTGAATGGGCTAGTGGTGGTGGTCTGGAGTTGCAGAGGGGACATTACCCAGCAGCGCAAGACTTGCCTGTGGCCAGCGGGTGAACGGCATTGCTTCCCTGTCTTCCAGGGTCATGGGCGAGTGAGGAAAAAATCCTGCTCTGGAGCTCCAGTCTCCTTGAGAGCGCTAGAAAGTTAGACTGTAAGGAAATGTATCCCAAAATACAGAAGTAGTCTTTAGTCTGCCCTTGGTGTTTTATTAGCTGTCATGAAACCAGCAGCTAGGCATTACTGCATTTCTCAGTTAGAGGCTTTACATTCATCAAACGGGTACGGGTCAATTCTCTGTTTTAAATTCTTTAGGTAGTATTGCACATACTAGTACTGCTTTGCATTTTGAGTAATGACCGTTCTGGCTCCGGTGTTTATAAAATGATGTCAGCCCTGGAAGACAGAGGTCTGCAGTACATTAGACGATCTTTCTTTCCTCCTTTGGAAGTCATATCTAGAAAATCCATTGCTTGGATCTCCCTGGGTGGGAGAACCCATAGAAGCAAGCTGAAGTAATCTTCTGAGCTACTGGAAGAAAACTGCAGGACTACCTAAATAATAAATCTAAAATGCATTACAGCATGTAGATGAATAAAGTAAGGACAGACAGACATGTTTGCATGTTGCCCTTCACTTTCTGGTATAAATAACACAAAGAATAAGGTTTTGGTTATTTTATTTGTAACTGAACATTTTGGTTAGACTTCCTTGCAGCTTTTAGATGTCAGTACATTAGTAGGTTTATTAATTTGAAAATTAAATAGATTTTGGTGGCTCTTAATATTTAGCTTCCACTTGAGCTAAGCTACTGAACTCTTTTATTTATTCATCCAACTAGCATTTAGGGTTAAAGGATGCTAAGAAGAATTTGAACCCTGGCACTCTGCTTCTGTAATAACACAAGGACAATAAGCACAACTGTATAGAGTACCTCAGGGTAGATTTTCAGGCAAGGCTTTTCCAAGAAGTCGGACACTCGCAGTTTTATAACAAAAAATGATGAAAAAAAGAGTAAGAGGTAGATAACTGGGTAGACAAAGGGACGAAAAGGCAGGTGGATGGATGCCAAAATGCAGAGATTGAGTTGGGATTAATCAGCCCTTTGCAAACATAATGTCTCTTGCTCCACAAATGGTGCTGGAGAAGACATGCCTCATATAGCCAGAGCTGCACTGTCCTCCTGGAAGTGGGCAGTAAGCAAAGGGCTTCAGCGGTAAGGCTGGGGGAAGGAGAGAGGGTGCTGAGCTGTCTAAAAACGCTCTGACAAAATCCAGCTGTCAGGAGAAATCCATACAAACAAAGCTGTTTCTAACTGTCAGTGCATCGTAGCCTCAAATGCAGGCAGGAGCACGCCGCAGTCAGAGGAGGTGTTTGGTGCCGAGTGGTGGCATCTGCATTTGTGGTGCTGGTGACTCTGCTCTCTCCGTGCCTGACCTGTCCGTGCCAGTGGCTGCCAGCTTGCACGTGAGTGCAGCTGCCAAGCGTTGTCCCCACTGCTGCTGAGGCGTCTACCAGTGAAATAAAAGCTGTGCAAGGTCTTCTCCACAGGCAGTGCTGCATAGCCCTCTGTCTCGCTTTTACACATTGGCAAGGTCACTGATTTATGACGTAGGGACCAGTGAAAAGGGGGTAACATAACTGCAAAGGAAAAAAATGTCAAGAATATCTACTGACCTAAGGATGCTCCTCTTAAAGCAGTTTCTGGGGCATTTGCAGCAGGCATTGTGTTTCGAGGCTTCAACCAGCCTGAGGTGGGGTCAGACAAAATCATTACTTTTCCAAAAGCCTGGGCCCACCTGCCTAGATGGAGTGCACAATACTCCCGACTCCATTGGGTCGCCCTCCCAGCAATTCCCAGGAGTCTGGGAGTCCATTAACATTCAGAAACTTTTACCTGTATCTTGGCATTTATTGCTTAACGGAAGTTAAGAAGTGATGACCCGTATTACAAGGCTGTCAGGTTTTGTCTTTCTGTTGATAGACCAAGCTTCTCTGGCTTGAGTGGAGCTGGTGACTTCTCCGGGCTAAATGAGGTTTCTGTCTGCTGCTGAATTTGAGAATATCTTTGTTACTACTTTGGGATATAACTTTGGGTCCAAACAAGTGTTTCTTTAACTGCCAGAAATGGCAAGTCCATGCACAGAAGTGCCACCAGGGACGCAGCAGTGCTGGTACCGAATACGCTTTGAGAGACAAACCACATTTCTCACAAATGCAGAAGCTGGGGTTAAAGCCTGGGTAGATGCATCCTAAGCACCACTGCCATGGCMGGTAACGCTCTGCGCCGTTACTGTAAAGCTGCGTGGCATTTCTGTGGGAGGCCAGCTGAGCCCTGCACTTTCCACAGTGCAAAGCGAAGGGTGAACGTAACAAAAATCCCTCCTCTGCAGCAAGGGCGGTGCTCTCGGTGCCGTGCACGACTTGACTTTGGTGCTCAGACATGGAGAGTTTGTTCTTCGTGGCACCCTAAGTAAATCCCTTCCAAATCAGGAAGTTATGTAGCTTACAGATATTAGATTATTTCTCTCAAATGCTGTAGTAAGTGTGGCACAAGATGGAAGCAGATTGGTAGAGTTGCCCTTACCTTGCCCTGTCAACGTCTGGCTGCCCTACAAGTAGCCTCACTAGGACTTCTGCACAGAGCCTTATTCTGTCCTTGTGGAAAACACTGTTAGGGTTAAAATGGTCAGGACTTTTTTACTTTTCTTCTAAATTCAAGATAGACTTACTGATGGATTTAAACTGCTGATAAAAATAGGGGAAAATGCAGCTGCAGTTTTTGAATTTGTCCTAAGGACAATTCACTCTCTTTGAAATATGGTATTTTTAATGGGTAAAGAGAAACTTATGCACCACTTATGTCCTGCTTAAACCATTCTAGCAGGAATTAAGTGTTGATTAGATTTGGTACAGGTCCTTTGCATAGGTATGAATTCAATTCAGAAATGTCATTCATTTTCAGAGGGCAGGAAAAAGACTTAAGATGTTGTTCAGTTCTTAAATGCCTTTCATTATACAGTTTGCCGTTCTAAATCTTGCTTTGATATTGAGATTATTGCACATACTTCCATTGTCTTGAAAGGCTGTTTTCAAATCTCTGTCTGTCTGGCACATAATAGATCTGCTTCAGTCAATTCATATATGGTGCAGTACTTTATACTGCAAATAAATCTGGTTCAGTTAATTTATACATGGTAGAGTAAATGCTTGAACTGGAGAACGGGAATCATATATCTAGTACAAAAGCCCATGTTTGATGACATGGAGATATTGTGTGTTTTACGCAACAGTCTTTGTCTTTCTGCGAAGTACTTGAACTGTTAGATTAGTCAGTCAATGTCATATTAATAATGTATTGAAACTCAATTATAGGGGCAACATCAGCTTTCTGGAGTGAAAACTGAGCAACACTTCCTAACTTCTTTCATACTCTAAAGCCATGCCTCAGTGGAAAAATGGTGGGTTGATGCTCACTGGAAAGTATTCATTCCTTTTACATGGGCATTATGAGAAGAAAAGGTAGACATATTCTGGAGAGCTGCTATGAGCTGAAGGTGCATTGGTACGTGCCACAACATTGCTTAGTGAACAGTGATGTTTTCTGTGTTGTGCGTAGGATATAGTGTGCATGAAGTGCCCATCTCCCATTGATCCTTAATCACAAGACTTCCACTGAAGTCCAATGGTCTACGAGTTACATGAGTAAAGGCACTGGGCCTTGCTGTACAACAAGCTGGGTTTATTCTATTTAAACTTAGAGTGCTGCATCTTGATTGATAAGGGCAAAAATATTTAAAAATATTTCTAACAAGTGCAGCTTTGTTGCTTCAAAGGAAGGTATGGCAAAGATGCAGCAGAACTGTCAGGATGTCTGTTGTGGGGACCGATGGGCCAAACCGGTACTGATTTACACTGTGAAGTATGAAAAGCTGCCACCAGGCAACCTCAAACTCCAGAACATTTACTGTCAGGAGGGAAGCTTTTGGCAGTGAGGAGAGAGGTATGCTTTCCTAGTTATATACCAGCAAGTTCGGCTGCCTTAATATCTTGCCACCATTATGTTAGTTGTATTTGCATACATATTTTAACTATTCAGTCCTTGCTAGTTTTCTTGGCAGCAACACCAAAGGATGAAAAAAAAAAAATCAAAAATTTTTTTTTAGTGTTGTTATACAGATGACTTTTAGGAAATGTTTAACATGTGTGTGCTGATATACCAGTCTTCATTGGCAAGCTTGTGTCAGTGAAGGACGAGATGGAGGCCAGACACCTGAGGCCCAGTCCCCTAGCTGTGTTGAATCTCCCAGCCAAAATAGTTCTGCTGTAGGTTTGCTCTCTTTCTGGCTATAGAAATAGATGCAGGCAACCTTGGGGTATTTTGTGAACTATTTTATATGTAGGCTTGAACATCAAAAACACATAATTACCTTGAAAACTGGCACTTTTCCTTCCTTTTTTTAAAAGACATATGTTGCTAGAATTAGCTTTCTGTTTCATGTTCGTTCATTTGAATTACRTACACTGTAGCTGTCTGTTCCTTCTATTCCCCAAGCAAAAACCAAATGAAAGCACGAATATGTTAAAGCAAGTTAGGTTCATTCTAGCATAGCCTCAGCCTCTCCTTCTAGTTTCTTCTTCTTTTATGACTAGGTGAAACAACTCTCAAAAATTAATCCCTGCCTCATGCCCCACCTCCTTCCTCTCCTCACTCCTTCTAAGTATTCTGGAATTAAATATGAATATTTCTGAAGTTTCTAAAAGGCCTCAGTTAATTTGCATGCGTTTAATTGTGGTATTTTGTTTCATTGTGCTTCTTCACCTACTTTTGAAGRACAGCCCTAAGAGAGATGCAGATTCCCCTCCGGTGGTGGTCCTGAAAGTCAGCAGAATAGACTAGCCCACAAACAAAACACATTAACCCCTTTTTAGAAGTTTCCAGGCCAATTCTGCAGGCTGTATTTCAGCAGCTGTCTGAACAGCTATCCAAATGTTTCGTTGCTTCTCTGGACGTTCTTGATAAGGTCCACGCTGTCATTAGCTGTAATGCTTTTAATCTCCCAGAGCAAACAGAAGTGTTAATACTGATTAACATATTTACCAGTATGTCGCTAGTTTTAATTTCTGTCACTCATTTGGYTGTACTCTCCATTATGCTTGAGCATCTAAGTAAGGTAGTATTCAAACTATTTGTGAATCCTTAAAGTCTGTTGAGTTGTAGCGTGATGGATCATTTGTCTGAAAAACTTGTATTAAAAAATGTATTGCATATCAGAGGTGTGCCAGCAGCATACTTATGATTTACTGTTTTCTAGTACTAGGAAGCAGGAATGGCTTTTAATATCGTGTATGTCTTGCTGGGTAAAATGGTATATTGCCAACCCAAAGACTTTTGAATAAACTGTACATAAAAATTTTGCGTGAAAATAATTCTGTGAGTACTGGCAAACAACAAACAAAGCTGAATAATAATCAGATCAGATTGTAAATGAAACCAAGAAAGAAATGAGGCAATACAGAACTTGTAAAGCAGAACRTGATAATTCATTTTTGTCACTACTTTATCTTCTTGCTGCTATTATTCAGAGCCAATCAGAATTAGTGCAGTTATTTCAGAAAGCATGTCTGAGTTACTGGATTTCAGGAAACATAAATTTGAACAGCTCTGTTAGCACCTTTGACTTATACTTCACATAAAAGGCAGAATTTTATGAAAAAAGTTAAAAAGAAATCCGTAGCGTGGTGTTGTCAAAGTTAAGAAGTTTTGTGAGGTGGAGCTGGTACATGCAGCRGGGCTCACGGCATGCGATGGAGGAAGGACTCAGCAGGGGTCGAACCCTGGCTCCCGCAAAGTCAGCGGAAAGGCTGCCGTTAGCATCAGTGAGGCAGGACTTCGCCCCGGGTCTTCGGTGACTGCCAGCGTGAAGCCACAAGCGAGCGAGCCCTGCAMCACGCGCTTTTACTTTTCAGAGAAAAGAGTCCCACTTCAACGGCACAGCACAGCCTGCCTTTCGGAAGAGGGCAGAGAGCGCTGGTTTGCAGCTTGCTTGAATCTGCACCCCTGAGGGTGCAGGAGGAAATCAGAGGAGAGGAGAGACAAAAGCAGCCGGAACATGTCAGGGTGCTCTCCAGCGCGAGCTGTCAGCGTTTCTTCCATCAGAGTCTGCTTCCGCCATCACTTGAGGCATTTTCCCTGGATGTGCACTAATGGTTTGTTATTGCCAATGTTGCTTGGAGAAGAATATTGTCTGAGTATTTAAAATCCAAGGGAGAAGAAAAACTTGAACAGTAAAATCGAAGAGACTTCACATAAGCTTTTTTTTTTTTTTTTTTTTTAAGGGAGGGGGAGCAGGAGGCAAGTCAGTGTCCACGGAAGAAGGAGAGCTGGTCCTGCCTCTTCCAAGTTTTGGCAGAGCTGATAAGCAGTGGAAGCTGTGCAGCCCTCGACACATTGGGAGCAAGAGCGCGCGTGGTGCTTCTGGAGTCACCGTCCGTGGTGACACTTGGACCCAAGCGAAGGGAGCTTAGGCTGTCCCCCCTTTGGAGAAGCAGCAGAGCCAGAGCCTCCACCTGGTATTTTATCAGTGCTCACATTAGGAGTGCCAGCTTGCCCTGAGCAACACCTCCACTATCTGGCTTGACTTTTTCTTTCCCCTTTAAGTCAAAGCGAATCAGCTCTCTGAGCAGAGATAGCGTGCTTTGTGATTACAGCGAGTGCAGTCACTAACATCTTCCAGATGTTTTATAGCCCCTTGCATCGGTTTTGCAATGAAATTCCTCTCTTTGCTGCCCATAATTTCTTTTATTTTCACCTAAATCTATACTCTAATGGATACTTCCTTTATAAGATGTAAATTATTCCATTTTGTCTGTCTCTAACAAACATTTACTGTCTAACAGCTTGAAGTTAGTGGGATTTTGACAAAGTTGCTGGGGTTTTTATAAAGCGGCTTCAAAAGAAACAAGATCAAATATGTAGTAAACACTTACCCGCAGAAGCCTACTTTCAAACAAGGTGTCAGGGAAACAGGTATTTCTTACATGAGAATATATGAACCATAATCTTCCCCAATATAACAAATAGTAATTTAATTCTTGCAGAGATAGACCTGCCTGGATGCTTAAGTTGGGGAATGAAAGGGGCTGGTGATTCAATTGAGAGTGTATGGTAAATGCTTTAGTCTTCAGCTAGAGTCAGTCATATTCAAGCCTTTAAAGTCTCAACGCTTGCATTATTCAGTTGAATAAATGTGTTTGACATTGAAGACAAATATTGTACTCAGTAGACCAATTTTGAAGTCTAATATTCTCCTTTTCCAACTAATTCTAAAGCTTAATTACTGAATACCAATATTGTATAATTCACAAATAATTCCCTGGCTGCCTTTTGTTCACTTGTGCCTTTAGTGCTATATTATCAAATACCAGAAAGATGATCAGATAGCATGACTGGTTTGCAGATGCTTTACAGTGCCAAAAAATATCGGAATGTACTGACTTGCCAATTGAGGAAATGGTGTTCAACTGGCTCTGTGGAAGGATGAAGTATTATTCCACTCTTTGGCTTTCCAAGCCTGATTTACATATAGTAATAAAACCGCCCCTTCGTAATACTGTTAATCTCCAAAATTTGAGAGGCAGACAGAATGAGTTTCCTTTGTCTTAATTCAAGAAAATATATGCTTTGTCTGTATAGCTTACAGATTAGTTATCTGCAGTCAGATTAGTTTAGCYCTAGGAAATACGAGAAAAAGGACATCAGGCCTTTCTGTGTGGGCAGCTTCTGCCCTAGTATAAACAACTGCACTTCTACTGACTTTAAATTACAGTCTTTTCCAGGAGGGCTATGTCTGGGCAACCAGAACAGTTTGAGAAAATATATTTTTACATTAGTTTCCTGAAAAGCTGAGCAGTGCATATTTTGACTGTCAGTTTTCAGTTAGTTGAAGTACTGTACACAAAAGGACATAAAAGTAATATATCTAGCAATAGAAATTGCTAGTATTGATTTTTGTACCATAAATTGTTCTTATTTTTAGCAATAATCATATCACATTATTACATTACATTACAAAGATTTGATAGATGTATGTAATTTTTTTTTCCTTTCATGAAAAGGTGTCACTCAGAAAATTTTAAATTCCTATGCTCAATATAAAAATAGCTTTGTAGGAAGGACTGGGATTTTCACTGAAATATATCCCAGCATCAGACCGTGCAATTCAAATATTTCTTCTGACAAAGGAAAAGGTTTGAAAACTGAATTGCTACAGAGTCCCTGGAATGTCACAGGATGTTTCTGACTCTTCTGGATACTTGCGGTCTTATGTGTAAATTGGGCACCTTCAAGAGAGGCGCTTTTTACGGTTATGATCTTGTAATCTCAGAGAGGTGCAGAAGGCATGGAAGTTCCTTGCTCTCATTAGTTTATTAATATGTAAATCAGAATTTTGAATTGAAGTTCAATTTAGTCACGGGTTTCAAATTCCTCTGGCGAAGTGGTGAGTTCAGAATAGTTCTCACTGTTTTCCAAGTTGCTGGCCTAGATCTATTACTAATGTGGAGTGCCTTTAATCCCCCTGAAATATCACATATGGCAGTCACAAGAAAAATAATACAGTGCTGCCAGCCAGGTTGACAAAGATGGAGTGACATGGAACTTCCTTTGCATAGACTTTTCTCTTTTGCTTGGCTTTTTATACTGAAGGAGGTGACACCAGCTTAAAGYGTTACCCCAAGCATCATCGATCAACCAACAGCAGCAGCTTGAATACTTCTGCGAGTGAGTTGCTGCCATGGTCAGTGCTAGCAGGGCTGCAAATTCCCCATTACCAAAGGCAAAGACGAACACCCTTTTTGAGATATCACTGTTGAGTGATAGTCAAAGCTTTGACTGCAGTACAGTGGCTTGTGTGAGGGGCCAAGGAAGATGAGGAGGTTAGAGAATGATAGCACTGAAATTAAGGCTTTCTGTAGTTTAAAAGGCTTCATTTGCCAGGGGTTTTGGGAAAAATGGTTTCATTGATTTGTGCAAGGTTCTGCGTGTCTATGTGAGGCAGTGGCTGTGTGGCAAATGTACTCAAGCTGTGAGTGTTATTCCCAGGGACAGGCCTCCAGACCCACAGAGCTACCACCATGGCTCTCCTTCTCATACTGCTGGTGGTGGAGAAGCCAAGGTCAGAAAGAGCCATGAGGCCTGAACAACCTTTTCACTCTTAGGGTACATTTTCACTCCAGAGTTAGTCTCAACTCTTGCCCAGACATTGCCTTTACCCAATCTGTAAAGGGAGCTATCCCCCTTAACTTTGGTCATGCTGTGAATCTGGRTTGGCAACCCTGACTTTGCATGGGGACTCATTTCATTTACTGTGGCACGTGTCCGTTGAGGACACAGGCAATCATATCAGGAGGAGGAGTCTTTCAGTGCCTTCTGCCATGTGCCCAGGCAGATGCATAAATCACTGCATGATTTTCTAGAGAACAAAACCAGAGCAGCGAAGCTTATTGCAGCACGAAGAACCATGGAAGAAGGCTTCAGAAACCCTGGAGATACTCAAACACATGCAGAGCAAAAGTAAGGTGACATGGTCAAGAGAAATGTGTAGGCACTGGCGGTTCTGCTGGGCTAAGCCCAGTGCTCAAACACAGGTAGCAAGTACTTAGTTAACCCTCTGGGAAGAAAGATGCACTTTTAATGGTGTTCTGCAGGGTAAAGTGCTCCAGTAGGATGTTTCAGAGAAGCTCATATTGCTCCTGACCATGTTAAATCTATCTGTGGGCAAACAAAGGCTGTTGGTTTCTAGGGTTACCTATCCATTACCTCGGACAAACAAACGCGAGGGCTTGAGGAGARGGATGATAGAGCAGCAATTAAGTGATGTTGTATTAAGCAGCCACAGCTGGCCACTTTGCTTGCCATTAGCAACCATCACTAGATTCAAGACAGGAAACCCTAGAAATCCACCGAGAAGCTTGAACTGGCAAAATGGCTAGGATAGTTTTGAGATCAGATGTTCAAAGGACTAATGAAGTTCTGGATAAACCACCTGCTGACAGATCCATACCAAGCCTCTTAGATTTCAGAGGTCAGACCACCTTAGAGTGGGATGTGGTCCTGGGGCTGCAATGCACCTAAAGGAGTGTAACCACTCCTTTGCCCTAACAGAGTCTGCTGCAGAACCAGGGCTGCAAATTCAGTGTTACCAAATGCATGAGAAAATTAGAGGGTCTGAGCCAGAGTTTGCAGAGATAAGTAGGCATAATTTTTGAACCATGAAATGCCTGGATCACTGCTAAAGCTAGAACAGTGTGTTGAATCTTGTTCGCTTGTCCATTCATTTGTTATGTTATACTTGTACCTTCTAATGGCTTCATGTCTCCACTTTAAAATTAGGAATTTTTTTTAACCTGCCTAYCTCCAAAAGCTACTGTGAGGTTGAGTTCATTAAGCTTTGAACTCTTCAGCCTCAACAGAGGCTGAAGAACTACATGCATACAAAGCACTGGTAAAGCAGCACGGTGGTGTTTTATTAAAGCAACACATCCCACAGGCTGATTRTTATTCTTGTTGCACCGGTCCCCAGATATCAATACTCACAGTCAGTAATTTTTAGGGGATTTTGTCCCCTTCTTTCGGAGGCGTACTTAAGAATATGTAATAAGAGAGCACGTTGACAGCAGAAGACTTGGGCAGCCACTTCCCTCTGATTCAATATTACTGTGTCGTGCACAACTCTTACAGCTATTATTGCCATATAATGCAATGAGTGACAAATGCTACTTAGTACACTGGATGGGGGCAGTGTCCCTAGCTTAATCTACATAATGCCCCCACTGCAAGATATAAATAGGTTAAGAGAGAAAATCCAATAATTTCTCCATTYTCCCACCAGAGCAATACGCATTACTTGTTTCTTGCCATCTAATTGCATTACATGGCAGGGATGCAATAAACATTTAATGGCAGTCACAGTCATCTGTCACCTCCCTTTAGATGTGTAATGTTCAATATGATTTACATGCTTAACACTGTACTTTTTTTTTGGGGGGGGGAAGAAAGATGTTAGTAACCCACATCAAGGAAGTTGTACTTTTTACTAAAAAGATTTTCTTTAATTAAGGTTTAAAAAAAAGAAAAAGGGAAAGATTCTGAGTACYCAGGACTTCTGAAGTACCTTAATTAATCCCTCATGAAACAAGGATGGGACTTTGAAGTGCTGAGGGCCTGACTTACCTCAGTGCTACTTCGGTTTTGTGTGGGTGTAATGCCATGGAAATGAAATTGGAGTAACACCAGTGAGTTAAGTGCAATTAATTAAAAGTATTCTGGAGAAATGTTTAAGYCCCTCTCTAGCTTGTTACTTAGACACCTTACATAAATTGCTGTGTTTCAGAGAGAAGTGCAGTGGGGGCTGGGAAGCAGTATGGTCTGAAATATGTATATATTTCAGAACTTACTGAATTTAATTGACCTAAACGGTGAATCCTCCAGTAGCTTCAATGAAAACAGGGCAGTTGCATCACTGAAGTCTGTTAAAAACACAGAGACCATTAAATATATTGTTCRTGTTGAAGACTTTAATGGAAAAGCTGCAAATCCCTGTGGATATGTTAATATCAAATTATATTTCTTTCCCTGGGGAAGGTGGGGGRGAGATGCTCAGTCACACTTCTCGTAAAGCTACTCTGCTTTGCCTCGTGGAGAGTTTTACTGTGTGATAGGTAACGTTACACATCCACAGGCAAAAACATCTTTTTTTAAACGGTGAGAACAAAAGCTTTCTCGTACTTTTTCTTGTAGCAGCACCAAGAGCTCTGCGCTATTGAAAACACAGACCATTAGCTTTATTGAGCAAAGTTAAATGGGACTGCTTCAAAAGGTGTCCTCCCCGCACCACTGTGTTTGATGTTACTGGATAGGTAGGAAGCGTTGCTTTAAAAAATATATATATTCCCAAGGCAGATAAGGCCAAGCCTAAACCAGACACAGTAATAAAAGTTGGCATGAATTAGAGCAGCAACTGTTTAAGGAAGCTACAAAGGCACCAACTTATTTCAGACAGACCACCAGCAAGTCGTCAGCTGGTGAAAACTTGGATCCAGTATAAATTGGAGCTGAGCAGTAGCCTGCAGGTGACAGTCTCTGCAGCCCATTACTGGTCCCTCGAGGCCTGTAATCCTGCAGCTGAGCCCATTCCTTACCCTCTCCGAGAGCTCATTTCAYGTCCRTATTCACTTTGCTGTGCTTGGGGCTTGGGAGCAATGTGGGGAGAAGCTGTGCTCYGCTCCAGCGCTGCGGTCCCCCAGGCGTCTGCCGCGGTTGCCTTTCTCTGGCTGCTCGTACTGATTCTGACCAAGGTGACTGCAGACTATTTGCCCRTTAGTTTTGCTTTTGTACTCTGTGCTTATAGAGGAAAAAGAAGGGAGTGGGATTTTGTTTTCTTATGCGCTGCAAAGGCAGCGTCCGGCTTCCTGGGACCTCGCACCAGGTGGGGGGACGAGCAGAGCCGAACTGCGCCTTCCTAGGGAGACCTCCTAGAAGTTGTGCTCAGTGCAGATGGAAAGCAGTCTGACATCAAAAAGCAGAGAGTAAGGGGAGAGAGATTCACTTATCGATAAACTTGCCTCTGGAGTTTGCCTGCGGGTTGCCCGCTGCGTGGTACGCGGGGTTTCTGCTAATTTGACAAGGTCAGTTCATGTGGCGCTATCTGCAATGCAAACAGTTACCAAAGGTGGCAAGGCAGCTTTGCTTGTATGAATCACTAAATCATTAACTTCTCTGTCACTGAAAAGTATCCTAGCTCCTGTTCGTGTCCTTCTCAATCAATATCCCCAGGCAGAGTATCCATGTCCTCTCTCCCCCCCAGGAACGACTGAACCTTTCCGCTACCTCCAAATCRCTCAGCTAATGGGCGCGGGAGCAGAGACCTTAATCGTCCCTGACACCAACACAACCACTTTTCCTCTTTGCATATCCATACTATACGTGTCTGTCAGCGCAGAGGCAAATTGAGTTATGAAAATGCTAAGGCTGTTCTCAGAGTACATTACATCAAGTTTGGGGCATCCTGACTTGATTCTGCTAACATACCTGGGAATTTTAATATCCTCCTGAAAGCAGTTATTTGTCATTCGTTGTTGATGTTGTCTAAATTAGACTGCTACAACGTCGTGCCACACAATTCCAGCAAAATCTACCCAATTTCAAACTTCAGATACGAATGACTGAYGAACTGAATTTCCACACTAGGAAGAGAAAAGAGGAAAAAAGAAACACAAAAAGCAATGATGGTACCCATGTAAATAAAAAACAAGTAATACTTAGTGATTTCTTTCTCATAAAACATCATCTAATATAGCTAAACCAAGAGCTTAAGGCAAGCCAGTGTATTTATCACGCATCGGCCAAATTGCAGTGATGATGCCCTCTAGTGGCCTCTCCTGCTCAACCAACTTCCCTCAAATGAGGCCCTGGCCAAAATTGCGTGCCCTTTATTTRGGATTGTTGGGTCCTTGAATTTTCGATTTTAGGTGCTTGGGCTGTCTTTCGTCAGAGAGGAAGATGCCATTTTATGCATCTGAGTGCTTTGGAATATATTTAGTTGTGTTGCTAGTGCCTTCATGAAGCTTTAATATTGAAAAATATTTTTAAGCTTTTAAAGCATTTTAATGCTTCTACCAAATGCCCTTGAAAACAGTGCTTTGATAGCAATTAATAATGAAGATTACAACTGTTATTATCAATCCCTTACACTTAGTGAAASAGAGATTTTAAAAACTCAGAAAAAGCTAGTAATGACTGAAATTTTGTGTGTTTTTTTTTTTTTCCGGTCATTTCTATAGTTGCTCTTTGGATCTATCCATGCAGATATTTGAGTTGGAATTTCTAGTGATCTTTGAAGAACAAAGAAGCAACTCAGGCCAGGGAGTTATTCCTTTACATTTCAGGTTCTTTGGTATGTTTTGCAGCTTTCCAAAAGAAATTGCCTTAAAGCACTAACATAGCCACAACAACTACAAAACTCCAGGTACTTTTTTTAGGGTTGGAAAAATGCAGCCATCTGTGGCCCTAGCAACAGCTGAGAGTGTGAGTACTGCTGCTTCCCTGATTCACTGAATTTGGGGATGGAGGAAAAGGAACGAGTTCTGCGTAGTCCCGTGTTGCCCAYGTAAGGAGAAGTACAGGCTATAATTTGATTTTCTATTGATGAAATATGTTTTTAGTTAACTGAAGAGGTTACAAGGATTACTGCCTATCCGTGCAGTTGGCGTGAGACGGTAGGAGCTGTGTTTTCACATGTAACGGGCGTTCGAAGAGCCTTCCCGTCCAGCTGGTCTCAGAGCAGCCTTTGGAGGCTGCTGCCCCAGGACGTGCCTGCGCGCCCGCGGCAGCAGCCTGGCTGCCAGTCCGTCCCACCCCTGCTGCGACGGGTGCTGGAGCAAGGGCGAGCTGGGTTCGCGGGRGGGAACGGCGCTCGCAAGCCCCCGCGTCTGCCCCGTCTCCCCGCCCGCCGCTTCTGCCGCCTCGGGCTGCCGGCGGCGTCCGCGGGCGAGCGGGGAGGGCGTCTGCTCCTGCTCGCCCGCTTTCTCGTTCAGCTTTGTTGCCTGCTTGTYACTGTGCTTCGGGCCTCGCTAGAAGTTTTGACAGAAGTACGTGCATGTAAATGCCGTCATTAACACATTTATTATTCRCAAACCTACAGTTACTTTGGCTACTAAATAGAAAAACGTGAACAGCCTCTAACAGTACTGCTAAGTTGCCCAAAATACACGTTTCGGTCAGATCCTGCAGCGGTGTAAAGTGGTGTGATCCCATTCAAACCAGCGTAGCCACGAGATGTACAGCGATTTGAGAATCTGGCCGCAGTAGCTGTTATTTCTTACGAAGTTGGGCAGGGAGTTGTGTTTGTTGCTCTGAGGCCCATCTCAGAGGAGCCCAGATTTAGGAACAAAGTGAAACAACCTATCGTTCATTTTATGTGTAATACGTATCTCAGCCGCATGTGCAATAAACCCGTATAAACAGTTTTAGCCTCTGGAAACCCTTTTTAAAAAAAAACAAAACAAGACTACACATTAATTTAGCGTACAAAGCATTTCTTGTATGGCTCCGTCGGAAGGAGTAACGTCTTTGTAAGCTGTTGTTTCATGCTCTGTGAGCGGAGAGCCCGCGAGGCCAGGYGGGATGGCGGAGAAGGGCGCGGAGGAGCCGGGAGCGGGCGCAGGGGCTGCCGAGCGCCCGCCGCCCCTTCGGGCTGGAGGCTGACCGCAGAAGAGGGGCCCGGCATGGTGCCGGACGCGCCTCGCGCGGGGCTGGCGCGTCGCTCGCGGTCCGTTCGTCCCTGCTCCTGCTCTCAGTTGTTCTGGGAGAGGGTTTAAAAACAAAATGTGAAGCGACTCTTGTTAGATGTCGCCCTGAGCTGAGTGAGTCCCGGTGTTCGGGAGCTTCCGGCTGGGCTCAGACGTGGGGCTCGGCAGCGCCAGGCTGCCAGGGCTTTGACTGTGGAAGCTGGGTCAAAAAACTCCCTGTAAAAGGGGAGTTTAATGGCTGCCTAACGCAGACAGGATCCTGGTACTGAAGATCTTATCTGCAGCGGTTTGGGGATGGCGAGACTGTTGGTTTTTTGCAATGTGTTTCCAGCCCTGCTATGTCTGGCAGCGAGCGCATTCTTGCTGTGCCGCGTTGTCTGTCGTTACCTATTCATCAGGAGCTGCGAGAGTCAGCTGCTTGGTCCTCCGAGTGCTCTTGCCTTTCTTTAATGTATTTCTAAATTGCTTAAAAGTTTATTTGTAGCTGTAATAGTCTGTTCTATCCTAATTTTGGCTGCATGTTTGTAAAATCATATGTCAGCAGCCATCAGCGCTGGAAATCATTGCTGGTATATTTCAATTATATCCCTTTGATGCTGGTAGACGCTGTTTAAGAATAAAATAACAGCCCTGCACTTAATGCAATCAAAGTTTCCTCAAAACTGGTTTATACCATCATCACTCATTCAGTATGGTTGAAAACATTTTGTATAATGCTATTGGAGTGAGTTGCCAGTGAACAATACAAGTTAATATTGATTTTAATATACACAAGTGATTCCTTAAATCCCCAAATACTTGATGAAAATTTCAGTGTATTCTTATAAAGTAATTCATGGATGCTGGCTGTATAGCATGCAAAGAACAGTAGGTTCCTCGGTTCCAGAATACAACCTGATACAGGGCATACTTGTTCATCTTACCTAGCCTCCGGGTAAATGGATTCATGGCTTTATAAATATTTGACACACTCATACATACATACRTACATACATATATATATATWTTTTTTTTTTGAGAAGGCAATCTCAGAAGTTTGTTTTTGATGCTCTGTCTGCACTGGGGAAATTCATAAACTAATTCCCAGGGATGGGAATCCTCGTACTGACAGTGCTTCATAGTCAAACCTATTTTTAGCACCACTTCACTTAACCGTAATGAAAACTAGCTACGCTGAGTATCAGTGGGGATTTCTCTACCTGACCTCATCTCTAACCTCCCTTTGACTGTTTTAATTTCCCAGTTCATTTACGAACCGTGTTCCCAACAAGCTAAAGGATGACATGGAGAAGAGAGAGTTGTAGTTAATGATAGAGGGAGGAGGTGTCAACAGGACTGTTTGGTTGTTGTTGTGGTTTTTAATCAGAGACCTTAAAGTGTACTTGCATTGTAAAAGTAGGAAGCCAAAGAAGAGTGCTAGGTAAATTAGAAAGAGGGATGAGAAGGGAGACCAGAAGAAGCAGCATGACAGGGTCATATCAGGAAGGCAGAAATCCCACCTTCCAGTCCCCGGAGGCTGTTAGCCCACGTTGCCTACAAAACCAGGGCAGCCAGGGACAGCTCTCCTGCCCTTCTCTCTGCTGGGCCGTCCGTGTGCCCAGACCAACTGGGTCAACTGGGAGGTGAGAGTCTCTTCGCCCATCTCCTCCTCAGCCTCCTTGCTGAAGCTGGCGATTTTACGAGATGCATAGAGGCTGAGGACTTGTAAGCACAAAGATCTGAGCCGAGATCTAAAACTTGTTTTAATTGCAAGCGACCAAGCAGTGGTAGACAGTAGTAAGCCTGAGTCACTAGTGGCTAGACTTGAATTAGTGACCTGTGATGAAAATTTCCATATGCTACTGACACTCCACTGAGAGATGCATTGCCCTTTCCTCTGTTGTAGTCATTAAGCAAAAATTGTATTTTTATCTCTCCAGCTTATTCATTAGGCGCTAAGGGGAATGTTATAAACAGGAGAAATAGCTGACTAAAGCTGTACAAACTTGCTAACATTTGTGCAGCTTTATTTTTTTTTCCAGTTTTGCCTAGATTTTTTCAAGTCAGAGTTTGCTGTGCAAGAGAGTCTTTGCACTTGGGTTAGAATGTGAAATCACCACCAAAAAGTAGTTCATGTTGTTGCCTATTTTTTTTGCTAGCCTGAGAGATACAAAAGCATAAATGTCATACTGTTGTTTCAACTACTAATGTCCAGCAAGCGCTTTTTCTTAGCTTTTGTGCAGCAATGGAAGTGTGAGTGCAGAAATCACTGCTGTCTCTCTCTGATCTGCATTCTCCCTCGTTTCCTTCATGAAACCTCCACGAGTGGCTCCATTGCCACTTCTTTTTGCACTGTTAGGTTATATGAGTTCACGCATGGAGACGTGCTTCCCCTGCCCCAGAGAAAGGGGAAATGTGGCCGCAGTGGCTTCATCCCATTAAATTTGGTAGAGTAGGTGGCTTTGCACCCCCTGAAGCATTTATTTTGCTTACTGCCACCCGTGGTTCTCCCTGGGATCCCGAGGAGGGGTGTCAGCTGAGTCAGTAGCATGATTTGACTCCTCTGTATGCAACACACATGCACGTACACACGCCAACACCACTGCAGTGTGTGCCTTAAAGCACAAACTATTCCGCTCTGTAAATTGCTTTGAGATGGTAAATTGCTTTTTGATCCTTTGGGATGAAAAGTTCTATATCAATGTATTATTATTAATGACAATAAATTATTCTTAAGGTGGTGGTGCTGCTTCGCTTCCTAGGGAGCGAAATGAGTAAGCAGTTTCCTGTGAGTACATCCAAAATGCAAAAGAGCGGCTAGTGAGCCTAATGGCAGGGCAGCCTGAAGGGCGTAAATAGACTGTTTCACATTTGTGGATGCGGAGGGCTATCTGTTTCACTTGCCTAAAATATTATGTAACAGCATGGCCTGAACAAAAGGTATTTGTGAGGTGTGCAGAGCCATTAGGAAGCACATTCCCAAACTGTGGAGCTAGTTGTGCAGCAAGACTTGAGCAACACCCTTTCTGCAGCTCAGTCGTAGCCTTTGATGGGAGCAGGCTGTAACAATGCGTTCTTTGAGAGCCTTGCTAAATCTCAATTTAGTTGCTGAAATGTTTCCACAGTTTATTTTTCTAGGATCTCTTCCAGAGCTGCTTGCTCATAAAGACCTGGCTGTGGAAGGAAATTGGGCAGGCTGCTCGTGAATTGGCCTCTTGTTTGCCCAGCTCCCCTGACCTCTACAAGGGTTTGTGGCACTGCTAGGGCCTCAGTTGTTCACTCGCACGGCTTAGCTGATAAGTCGTTTTGAGTTAATGAATAATTCAAAACCAAATTCCGATAATGGACAAACCAGCCTTGTTCAGGAATTGAAAATCTAGAAGTCAGGCTGGTGGGAAATGAGGCCTGCAACTCCCTTCCTTTTGTGACTTAGCCTTGTCATTAAAGCTGTCGGGAATAATTTTGACTGGGATGTTGATACATTGCTTTTGAGATACCACAGCACGCAGCAGAAATTGGGTAAAGCTGGACATAAATTAAGGAGGAGTGTTTCCTTCTGAGGCTTGTTAGCGTTCTGCTCTGAGAGAAGATACGGGCTGTGCAGGCAAATAAGCCCAGGTCTGACGGGGGCTCTCCCCCTCTCCCCGGCTTCAGACGCAGAAGGCGGCAGTGGTTGCGTTTGTCAGAGAAAGGCTCACGTACGACGGGCCACGTCCTGCTCTCCGCTGCGCCAGCACAAATCCTAATTATCTCCACGGGATAACTACAAGGCAGGTTTGCAGTACCGTGGTGTTACGGAAAGTACAGGTTGTCCCGCTGAACCAGAAACAAAACAAGACATAGGTGAGGTCAAGAGCAGGGCTGTGATCTCATTTGTACCAGCTCGCTCTTGGGTCAGGCCCTGATAGCTTTTTACGGTATAGACCGAAATACCTGCTAGTAATCTTTATTTCAGGGCTGGTCTTTTTCAAAGTGGGAAATTTTCACCCGCAGTGGACAACAGTTTCTTAAAGAGCTGGGATCTAAAGCTGGAACAACTCTGTTGCCAGGAGTCGCAGTGAATATTCATTGGCAACATTTCACAGCGAGCAATTAACTCCGTCACTGAGTTTCGGTACCTGGGAACCACTTGTCTCCCTATTTCTAAGAAAGGTTAGCTCAAGTTTGTTACTGCCATTTCAAGAAAGAAAAAACAAGCCACTGTGCTGTAAGTACTGGCTATAGTTTGTGCACATCTTTTTCCTTTCCTGCTGTTGACTTTTAAATATTAGAGAATTTATTGTGTCGAAAGATGCCCTGTGTAAACCAGAGGGGCTGTTGGTGCTTAACATTTGCTCTTGCATTTTGGGAGCACTGTTACAAAGTGAGCTTCACAAGATGCATTTCAGCCAGGAAGAACAGTAATGTTCAGTGTAATGTATTTGCAGCCAACAGCGAGGCAAGAGAGGGAATGGCTTTACACAAACTTGAGAATGGGAAAAGTAGAGGGATGAAAAGTAATGCAACAGCAGATCTGCCCAGTAGTTCTTTTCCTCCTGTTTTTATAGCAAGTGAAAGGTTATGGCAAACTTTTGTGCCAGGGAGCCTGTTTTCTGAAAGGAGAAAAACAGCAAAGAAACAGTTGTGAAAACTTCTTGAAGACTTCATGTGACATCTTCAAGACTAAACTAAAGCCAAATCATGGAAACAGTGTTCACTAATTGCTATAATTTCATGCAGAATGTGTTCATTTACTAATCTGGCCAAAAAACAGAGAACCTTTTTTCTTTCTTCAAAACCTAAAAGGATTCAGGTAACTGGAACTTCATGGGAGAAGGAGAAATGGGAAGGGGCAGTGGGGGTGGCTACAGTCATGGGTTTATCCGGTTCTAGCATGGTGGGAAACTTGGCGTGGGCATGCACACCTGAGAGTTGGTGACTCACGTCTGTGTAGGTAGAAAAGCACTTCTTGTACTCCGTGCGTGCACATGCCACCTTTTCACAAGTAGCATGTGTGTGCGCATACCTTTCCCAGGAGTGGTGAGACGACTAGGTTTTTTAATGATGGCCCAAAGCTATTAAGATTGCCATTCCAGATAATACACTTTTCTAGCAGTCTGACAGGAAATAAGTGCAATGAGTCGTCTGGAGATCAGGAAAATGTTCTGAACAGCATGATTTTTTTYCCCCCTTTAAAAGAAAAGAGCAAAGAATACAGCAACTGCAGGCTTGAGTTTTTGGTATCAGCCAGGGGAGAATTATTAGAAAATTCCTTTGGAAGATTTGGTGCAGAAAGTTACATGTTGAAAAATGTMATTTTTCTAAAGATGACTGGAAGAGTGATAAAAGGAAAGTCTCTTTTACTCAAACTACTGAAAGACAGCGCTGACCAGACAAAAAGAGGTTTTATGTGCTTTTTTTTCCTTTTGCACAAAAGGGTTTATTAATTTTCAAACATATAAACAGAGATTCTTGATTCAGCAAATACAGAGCTAAATACTACCCATTCTGTGCCTCTCTGCTGGCATGAAAAAGGAAGGGAATAAAAAGGAGACAGGGAGCTTTTTTTTTCCATAAAGCCGAGAGCTCCTTGCATTAGGAGAGCGCTGAGAGTTCAGCAACTGGCCGACTTTCCAGTCACCTCTTCCTGCAGTGGGAGTGAAGATAAGATAATCCGGGGAGCAGTTAGGAGCTCTTTCGGATCTATTTTGGATTATTTGAGGCATGCGTGGTAGATCATGATCCCATGCGTGAATATAGCAGTGGGTGAATATATGCTTCTGAAAGAGGATGCTAATTCTGAAACCCAGTGTGGATAGTTTTAGGAGGTGTTCTTGTGGACAGACATGAACGGTCTGGAGAGTAAAGCTACCTGTAGCTGTCACCGTTTGTGACTACCAGTGTAACAAAAAATGTAAACGGTACCAATCAGTAGGATTTCAGTCTTGTGGGCAAGGCCCTTCATGGAGTTATTTTGTTTTTATCACAGCTTTCAAGTACAGTAGGTAAATGCCTGGGAAATGCAGCTTATTGCAAGACACAATGTCATCGTGGAGAAGGTAGATATAATAAAAAGACTAAACCACAACAAATGGACCATATCTTAAATGTGGTATTCCTTGTTCAAAATGACCCAGAATTTAAGGGTCATTACAGCAAAATATCCTTAAAAATGTTAGACTGGTGTATAGCTATTTGCAGGATTCATCAGTGAAAGGGAAGAACAGAGGTCCAAAGAACTGATGTTATTACTGAATGCTCTAAACTAGACCTCAGGGACAATACGGGGGTCAGATTTGCATGGGTTTYTTTGAGAACTGACTGTGGTTGTCCTACACTCACAGAATGACATATATGRATGGCCAGGGGCCTATTTTCTTTTTGTCTCTGCTTTTCTTTTTTCTTCTTTTTCTTTTTTCTTCTTTTTCTTTTTTCTTCTTTTTCTTTTTTCTTCTTTTTCTTTTTTCTTCTTTTTCTTTTTTTCTTCTTTTTTTCTTTTTTTTTAATGAGACAAAAATAAAGGAATTGTTTATCTCTTTTTGGAAAGAACAATATAATATGACCTAACAAGCATTAAGAAAATGGAGGCTGAAAAGAATGATACAGTAGACCACTAGTAATCTATTCGCATGGCATTGTGTTTGAAAAAAGGGAAGCTACACAGTCAGTCTAATCATTAAGATATGAAGAGCAAGTGGGAATTCAGGCAGAACTGCTCTACTCAGAGGGAAGTAATCATATGGAATAAGTTGTTGAGCAAAGCTATCAAAGCCAATAGCATATGAGTTGAAGAGAGGCAAAGAGGGAGAAGTATTTATCATGAACAGGGCAAGGGATACTGAAGACAAAGAAACGTATACAAGTAGCAATGAAATAAATTTAAAGTGGATGGACTGAATTATGTGGACCTAGTGTCCTTTCCTAGGGTGATGAATTTGTACACACCTGTAAGGTAAAGGGTGAAGTTTATTTTTACATTGACGTTCCTATCTAACTGGATAGGAACTGGAGGGTTTTTCTTTTATTGCTTTTAAAATGTAAAGGACCATGGAGATGAAAACCTTCATTTTTCTTGCTGCTACCATTTTGATGAGTTTCATTTCATGTGCGCCAGACTGTTGTTGGATCTGGTGGCACCGGTTTCAGTGGACAACTGGCATTTTATACCATGTGAGTACTAGACCCTTGTGTAGGTCTGCCCTTCCCTCCGAAGTCAATGGGAGTCCTATCTGAAAAAGACCTTCTAATGCTGTGATTCTGGTGCTTCCRCAAGACGTGCCACAGAAACAGTGTGCAGAAGAAGTCACCTTCAAAGCACGCTCGATGTAGGGGGGGTCAGCCTTCCCCCCAAGAGACTGGTTCCCTTGGTCGCACTGAGACTGCTCAGGCGCGGGGTGGGCAGCTTGCACAGCTTAAAAATTAAGCATCCTTGTGACACAGGGAATTAACTGGGAATGGACCCTGCCTTTCAAAGAACTGATCAGGATGCTCTGTTTTTCTCCAAGTTTTGGGGAACRCATGGGGTTTCTTTAACCGGTAGTTTAATGATCTGAGCACTTGCTGGGAGCCCAGCTTTCTCTCCCTGAAAAATCGACCTCTTCCYGAAGACAGCTCTGACTGTAAAGATAAGGCTATTTTGTGAGAAGCCGTTCCCCCCCTTTAGCCCCTACCCCCTGGGTGTCTTTTGTGAAGTGTGCTGTAGTGAAGAGAAGAAAGTGAGATCCTTTGGTCCAAAGTGGTAGCAAGAAAGAAAGGAAATGTGACCTGAGATCCCTTAATTGTGGCTCTGACCGCAGACATCCAAGGCTTGGGTTCTGGCCTTTTGCCCCATGCCTGTTTTTCCTTTATGTGAAACAATCCCTTAAGTACGATAGTAGGCCTGTGAATATCTTAGCAGTGAAACACACGGCCTGGAAAGATTAAGTCTGCTACTTTGTATCAGGGCTCTCCTTATTTTGTGCTTAAATGTCCCATATAAGATTAAGGTTTACAGGGGTAACTTTTGCAGCCACTCTTAAGTCTCAGAAGTTCCTGGCTTCTTGTCTTGTTCTCCTAAGAGTAGGTACAGCTAAGTTTGTACCATGGTTATCCCTAACCAAAAAATCAAGGTAATATTTCAGACACTTGCATAGTCTCCAATAGATTATTTACTACTAGAATCATAAAATACGCAGTGGATAACATTATAGGAAGCCTCTGACTTTTAGGATTTTGTCTTTCCTACAGATTGATAGAAAATAATATATCCGAAAAGTTGCGCTAAGCCTTAAATTGGGAAAAGCCAGCCCTGATTGTGAACTGGCCTCAGTCATGATAGAATCCAGTCTATTATGTTCTTTAAAAAAAAAAAAAAAAAGAGTCTGTTTCCCAAGAAGAAATTTCATCAGGAGTCTGATTATTTCTAAATCTGCTGGAATCATTTTCTATTAAATGAACTGTGAGCAATGGCTAATTAGTTGCTTRGGCAAATGACACGGGGAAGAAGCGGTTTCCAAGCTGCTCTTCTGCCAGTGGTTGTCACTCATGCGACTGACAATTCCATCTCACTAGAAGGCCATACAATAATGTATTTCAAAATAAAAAGTCAGTTAGGGGAACATTCATCATTTTGAGAGCGTTTTCAGAGTGAGTGTCAGGCATGTAATTCAAGACGGCTTCAAAGTAAGGCTCCTGAGAGAAGAATTAATAGGAGAGACACACAGTCAGTACGCTGTGTGTCCTTTGCTATTGCTAGCTAACTTTTCTTAACGTGGGAGACACAGGGTTTTGTCTCTGTCTCAAAGACGAAGGGTTCAGTGGTAGAGGCCGTGCTTGAGCGCTGCTCCCAGTTCTTTCTGCACAACCCATGGAAAGGGCCGGCACTCTGGTCTCACCAACAGTATTTCCACACTTGAAAAGGCTCCCTCAATATGAGGTCAGTGTGAGGAAAGAATTGCGTTCAAAGTATCCTTTCCAGTTGGCATTTCATGCTCCCCTGATAAGAAAAGGCAGCAGATTATATAGTCTAATAGCTACTGTTCCAGCCTGCACTGCTGTAATTCTAGCAGTGGAGTCTTAAAAGTCTCTTTTACAGAAGAAGGGACATGGTCCTGCACACACTGAGCACCTGGGCATTTTGGCTTTCTTTGGTGCGCGCTGTTAATTTGCCAGCAGAGGATTTGACAGATAAATACACATTGCATTTCTGAATCTCTTGTAAACTTCCGATTTGGAGCCTGACCCAATTCCTGACAGGTAGCCTCCCTCTCTTGCTCCTTTAGCTACAGCCGCCATTCAGAGTTGAAGTTTCTGGATCTGGGGGCAAACTGATGTTATTTTGCTGCCGTCTGGGGGCCACGAGGCCCTACCTGTTTGCCAGCAATGTAGCCACATTCATGTGAGTGCTTAGGAAGGGAGCTCAAGCTCTTCAGTGAAATGAATGTGTTTGTTTTCTGAATAATAGGGTGAAGCTAGCACAAATTAAATTGCAGTTAATGCTGGTTGAAGATCATTTTATTAGTTCTTGCTTTGGTCTTTAAATTAGACTTGCCATTTTTTTCCACGACATTATTGCTTGGGCCGAACATAAAGACATTTCTCTCATCTTGCTGTTTCTGTGCAGCATGCCTGCTATTCCAGCTCTAGCTGTGGGTATACCTTTCCACTGCTCAGTGACAAATGTGTCTTTTAATCTCGCCATGGTCTTATCTAACCTCTCTATCAGACACTTAGGCGCCAATGGGATTTTTAAACCAAGTTTCTCTTGATCATAGTTGGAACACTAATGCATCTGAGAACCATTTGCGAAGTAAGTGGAATGCTGTTTTTTGAAATTCTGATTTTCTTGTCACTTTGGGTATTGACACATAGTGCTTGTCAATATTGCTGAGCTGAAGACTTCAGCTATTGCTGTATGCTATCACCAAACAGAAATACCCAGTGACTCCAGACAAGAGGATCAAGGTGCTATCAGTGAAACTACACTTTGTTTTCACSTTTAGATAACTACTAAATGAAAATTGCTCTCCAACATTTCAGAGAGGGAAGTGTTAGAAACTATTACCTAAAAGCTTTCTGCCTGACAGCATTAATTTCCTATTCATTTCATTAAAGGGACGTTTTTGGAGGGACTTGAAAATTACAGCATGCTTCTAGCAGACTAATAGCTGCAGGAAAAACATGTAATAACTCTCCTTAATCAAAATAAGGGCAAGTTGTTGTTTATCCAGCTGAAGAGCTGGGGATTGCTACAGCCTGATTTTCTGTTTTTAATGCTGAACAATTGGGCCTTTTTTGAAGTATATTTTGAGATAAGCAGGGATGTATTTCAGTAACATACATATGGTCTTGGTTATTCATTTGCTCTGAACATACTTCTGCTCCTGTTTCCTTTTTCTTCCTATGCCGATCTCCCTGTTGATGTTTCACCTACCTTTCTGTACTGTGACATGTCAGCCAAAAAGAAGCAACATCTAACTGTTGCATACAACAGGATTCTGCCCCTGTGGGATAATGCAGCAGATATTATCAGTGTTTAGATAAAAGCCGATGTTAATACCTCCCACCAGAGCTGAATGATTCTTACCTTAGTCACGTAATAGATCAGGTGGGAATTTCTGCTGGTGCTTGCACCGTGATATTCAAGACCCTGTCACACGAAGTCTACACGTGTAAACAATTAACACCAGGTGGAAGAAAATTCAGAATTAGACCATTGATTCCAATGGGGCTTTTCAGAGAAGGGTAGACGTAAATTAGCCAGAGATAGCTAAGGCTGTGGTCTTCAAAGACATATAGATATCAAATCAGTGGGCATAGATCCCCATGGGTATTTAGAAATCAAAGTCCATTTATAATGAATATGCCAAAAATGATTTTCCGGTGTATCATTTTCCTACTAAGCTTGGCCCTATCTCTGCTTTTAATTGGGTTTTAAATATTTTGTATAGTGGAGATGTGATTCCTCTTCTATTGTATCTTCTCTGTGCTTTGTGATTAAGAACAACTTTATGCTACGTTCCTGTAGTCCATAGTTCTTAATTTATCAGAATGTGTTTTATTTTCATTATAGATAAATAAAATAAAACAAAGAGATAAAAAGCTTTTCTAAAATCACACAGCAAGTTAGTAGCTGTGACCCCTGTTTATTGCTTGCATAGTAAGGAGGACTGGTAGTGCACCCTGGAGTATCTCTGAACCGCCCCAAACCTGGCTGCTTGTCCTTTTTCATAAAGGAGTAACWGAGATGCTGTAAAGCTGGGGGCTATTTTTTGGAGTTTAAATATGTATAAGTATGTACTTTGCTGGATTTTTAGCAATGCATGTAGTTTCCATTGACTAATGCAGACTGGTAAATTTGTAGTGGGAGAGATGGGAGGAGGCAGGAAGGGGTACGTGGAAGAGGGACTGGCATGTGGTGGTGCGAGTTGCGGTCTGTAACACTGCGAGCCCTGGCTTCTCCCTTAAAGCGTTAGTCAGCATTGCTAGCCTGTGTACGTAGCCTCCCCTGGAAAAGGACAAAATAACAGGCCTCTCTGTCTGGACAAAATGCAGCCTGAAAAGCATATTCAAATTATGTGTACATTTCCCTTGGAGTCCTTGATCTGGTCCAGGAAATGTATCTCCAGATCCCAGAGCAGCGGGCAGTCAGGGGAAAGTGCTGGGGCCCCTCTGTGTTGCGCTGGAGGTTGAGAAACCTGTGATTAGCACCTCAACGAAATCATGCTTTTCAGTGCTAATGTCTGACTTTATTAATAGTGGTGCTGATGCACATGGGGAGGAGCGGGAAGAAGAAATAATTGAGCGAACCATGAAAAGCCAAAACGCTCCCCAGAAATAGCTTTTTTTCCTTAGACATATGAAGTGTAGAATGCAGCGTTCTTGCCTATATTGCATTCTCCATCTGGCTAGTTACTGAAAGCTCAGATTCTCCTGGGCTTTTCTGAGTTATTTACTTTAATATTCTGCCTTTTATAGAAAAGATTATCTTACAAACTGGATTCTCCATAGTGGATAGATTTTTATGGTTTAATCCTGTTTTTGATATCTAATTCTATTTTTTCCCCTTAAATTTAATATCATTTCCCCTGACACACATGCATAAACATGCACAGGATTCTGTGTTTTACTTTTTTGTAGTAGTGTCTCATGCAGAGATTCTTTTCTTACCACACTTGATTGAGAAATAGTTCCTATGGGATTCAGAGAATTGTTTTATTCTTCCAGTCTAGGGACAGAGAAATCCCCATGCGCCTTGTTCCCTTTGAGTGGGGACTAGAGCCAAAGCCCAATTAATACAATGGGAATCTTCCATTGATTTCAGTTATCTCTTGGCTGCCTTTTATGCTTCGTTATCATTATCACTGAGCATTCTACTATACGCCTGCAAGGTAAGGAAGTGATAGTGTTTCCATTTTATTGTTGGGAAATTGAACTGCAGGGAGATGAAGTGCTTGATCCTGAAGGAGACTGAATTTAGTAACTTAAGTCCTGTTTACATAAATTCCAAGGTATTGTCACCAAAAGGCCCTGCTAAAATGCTGTAGTTTCTGATGAAACGTGAGCACTTTTGTCCCTGGAAGTCCTCCATTTTCCTGATGCACGTCTAGCTTATGCATTTCATATGAACCAGTATGGGAGCAGTCCTGGGAGCGCAGGTTGAGATCCAGGCCTCGCCATCCTTCTTGACTGACGGCCTGGAGGCGAACAGCAGTCCTGCTTTCTCGCTCTCTCCTCTTCTCTTTCCCTCCCCGCTGTGCAATCGACATTACACCCAGTGCCATATGTGCAACGAGAGTACAGTCTGCCCCACACAGAGTATTACATGGTGGCTGTAGGACTCTAACAAGAGATAARATTGTGAACTTGAATTACCTGGAGCTGAGGCGGGGTAGTGAGTGCTGTGACCCGGGATACGTTGCTCTGCTTTGTTCCTGGAATGCTGCTTTCGAGACACTGGCAGCTCCCTTCAGAAGAGGGTTCAGGGCTGCAAAGCCCTAAGCTGGCAATCTTTTTTTTTTTTCCTTTTCTTTAGTCAGAGGGTAGTTAGTTGGTCTCCAGAGTGGCTGGTGACAGGACGTTCTGGTTTGCGCTGAACAAAGCGCTTGGGATGCAAGGAAGAAAGCCTTGCAATCTATAGCTGAGGTTCTGTCAGCCCTGGGATCATGTCAGGCCCCTTCTCTGTCCCACCCGTCGCGCTCACTAGTACAGCACTGCCTTTATTATGCAGTGAAAGGTGGATCTCTTCTGTTCTAGGTATTTAATTTCATGCAGAAAATAAATGTTTTTAAGACATCCATGTAAAGGTCCCGTAATGCCTTAGGCAGATCACTGTGAGATTTAAAGCAAAAAGCTTACGACTGAGTTTAGTCTTCCCATTAGGCTGAAAGGGGTTTAGATTTCCAGTGATTGACCACTGAACCCCTCCCTTCCTCCCTGCCCCCCATCAGCTCCCCTTCTCGGGCCCAGATCAATGTCAGTAGTTAAATGGATCAGTTATTTGAAAGCTGTCTGTTGACCTTTCCTTCGTGATTGATTGTATGAGAAGTGCAGGGGAGTGCGGCTTCCAGCTAGGCGAGTGGTCGCTGCTGACGGCTCTCTTTCACCACTCCCCGTAGCCCACTAGGGTTTCCCACAGAGGAATAGGCTGCCCGCGTCGATGCAGGACCAGAGAGTGCTCTCAAGTAAGCATAATGAAGCTGAAAGCCAGCTCTAGTCTTCCTCAATGGCCGAGAGGAATTATTTATGAGGAAAAGACCAGGGCTGAGTGGTTTACTGGCCTCCAAAACGCTTCCTGACCGGAGGTCTGGAGTCAGCCACCAGAGCCCCACATGGCAGTTGCCTGTGGGTGTTAGCCTGAGTGCTAACAAAAATGAGGAGAAGAGGGCAAAACCAGAGCCATTTGACTCTCTCTGGTGCACACGCCAGCATGCACTTGCCATCTTACACATGTGCCATCCTAGCCTGGAGAAATAATTAACTTTTCTATCTTTCTATATGCATTTGAAATACAGAAACAACCTGCAGGAGCAGATGCATAGAATTAGTCTTTGTGCAACTCTTCTTTCTTATGCTTTCCCAGTCTAAAACTAATGTTGTCAGGGCTTTAATTTGCTTTAAATCTCCTGTAACCAATTCCATGGTAACAGGTTTTGATTTCTGGCATCTGGAACGTTTTAGTTGCTCCCGATTGTTAGCATTATGAATAATAAACCCACCTTTTAACTCTTAAAATAAAGTTTGACAGTGCAGTAAGTGACGTTCTGTTTGCACAGAAGCAGAGAATACAAATTACCCTAAATCAGGTAATGGGAAGCTGATGTACGATGATTATGTTGTTTCATCACCCAGTTTTTAGTAGGTTGTGCGGGATCGGTAATTCACTGCATGATCTCCCTTTTAAATCACTTTCTTAATAAACATGTAACAACACTAGCCTGATGTAGGGCACAGCATGACTCTATGCTTAATCTATATTTTACAAACCAGCAATACACCACAAGTAATGAAAAGGTTCATAATGTCAATGCTTGATTCTGATTACCAGGGAATTGCTCTTGGTAGAGCGCGGCGCCGCATGGAGCGTTAGAGATGAGGGTAGGACAGTTATGCTTGGCACTGGTAAATACCACGTACCAAAGTCTGGACTGACATGTGAAATAGGTATTTTAACCTAGATTAATGGTGGATGCCAGGAAGTTTGGCAATTGGAACAAAGATATTTTTATTCTAGGCAGTGATTCGCCACCAACTGACTTCTCTGTTGTCCATCACCGCTCTGTAACTCTCTGGCACTGCCAGATGCCTCTGCAGAAGGGTTAGCCTTAACCCTGGCAACTGTAGAGAAAACAGCGTTGTGGAGGAGCTCTGGAAGGCAGGCGTTGTAAGTGAGGAATGAATTGGTCTGTTGGAAGCTGAAGAGGATTTGGGAAGCTTAGAGAGGACAAGAGTTTGATCCCCATGGAAGGAAATACTGGCATCCTTCAGTATGCAACTTCCAGGCCTATTGAGGCCTGGAAGGAAGGGCAAACAGAGCTGAAAATGTGAGTCTCGACTCCTGAGAACTGCTGCCTGTCTAAGATCCACACTAAATTTCAGCAGCTGTAATTCAGCACCAGCAGATGAAGACCATATAAGCCAAGTTTAAGTCTAGGTAAGGCTATTAGTGGTGGTTTAACTATGTGTACAACTTCTTTGGATGAAAAAGTCTATGATGACTATGTGTCCGTTCAGATGTGGGAATTGGCAAAGGGTTTGGCAAAGGGGCTTTTGCAGTATTTATGATAGGCCGACTTTGTCCCTCTGGCTCCGTTTCAGGGTTGGTGTGAGCTGTGTCCCGCCGCGCAGGTCCCAACAGTGGGGCCGAGCTGGAGAAGGAGGTGAGTGCCCAGCTCAGCTGCTGGGACGAGGGGCAGAGCCTGGCCAGAGCTGGCAGCTCTGGGAAGGTCGTCCCATGCCATTCACAGCTCTAAGGGGCCTCCGCATAGCTGAGCACTGGGGTACCCAAAAGTGAAATTGCAAGGGGGAAACCCTTCAGATCTGTCTGAAGGGTACTTGTACTGGGCTATGGCTGATGGTGTCTCCACTCTCTCTCCATTTGCCTGCAGTCCCCTCTCAGTTTTCATAAAAGTTGTATATGGCTTTCTTTCCTCTCAGTTAAGACATACAGTTGATGAGTTGATTCCTTCTCCTTTTTCCACATGCTTCTCCACACAACTTGGGGCTCGTATTGGCAAAATTCCCCATTCTCCTTGAACATCCTGTTAATTAACTATACTGGTGGTGAGACTTCACTGTCTTTTCCACACCATCCTCTAAATGGTCTAAAAAAAGTCCAGGGAGAGCTGTTCCAGGGTTAATAAAAGACATTGTAACTCTTTCAATTGATAGTTGCTCTTCCTCATCTAATTCTAGTCTAAACTAATACCTTGTTTTCTTGTAAGGGATGAGGGACCAAATGATGACCTACCAAGTCATAAAGAAGTAAGATTATTTTAGGCTCTGAAAAGAGCATAGTCAGGAACAAGCAATATATTTCTTCCCTTGGTGCAACACAGCTCAAAGTTATTCCTTGTACTGGAAGGGATGGAAGGGAAGGAAAAAAGAGACAGAAGGGGAACAAAGTAAATAAATAAAAAGTTGGCAGCTCTCCAGCCTGCTTGCAAACATGATTTGAACCTACTGCATGCTAAACCTGCACAGCTGCATGTTTCTTTGCCCTGCTGACTCACCTGGAGTGACTCCCAATGTGACTCATGGTGTGCTGGTTGGGGGAGAGGGGTGTTAGACAAAGCAGATCCATCGCATTTAAGCAGCATTTCTTCTGTTAGAATTAGCAGGAGGATTTGTTTGTTAGAAAAGATGCTGACACTCAACGCGCTTATTCCGACGTGGAAGGAACGGTAACAGGAATCTCCCAGGCAGAAAGCTGTTATTTTAAGGCCTTGTGGAAATGCACATTACACTGGCTGCTATTAACACTCAGAGGCTTGGATTCATGCACGACGGTAGCAGTGATGGCTCTGCCATCCTGCTCAGCTGTTTCCCCAGTAATGCAGAATCTAACAAAAGAGAGAGCATCTCTAAATCATTTTAATGTCCATGGGGAGGATAACGTCCTTTATTCAACACACCTTCCCATTTTTGCATCTTCTCCTTTTTGTTGTAGGAATTCCCTTTCTTACATTATTTTAAAATGTATATTTTTCCATGATTATTATTCTGTTGCAAAGAAGGGATGAGAGACTTTAAYAGGGCAAGAAACTACAGACCTATCAAGGAAGATGTTCAGAATTACAAACCTGTCCACTGGAAAATGAATGAATTAGAGACTTGCCCATGCCCATCTGTTTAGGTGTACTGGCRCAATGGGTTCGAGTCTCTGCCCTGCTGACTCAGAGCAGGGACTTGAATTTCAGTTTCTACATCCCCACTGGGCATCCTGACTGTGGGCTGTCCTGTGCTGGGGTTCATTTCTGAATGGGGAGTTATATCTTTGATTGGGCAAAAGCTTCAGTGAAACAAGTTTATTCCATCAGATTGTTTCATTACGGATACAATGGCAATTTTCCTTTGGGAGGAAGGAAAAGGAATCAGTCTAAAAATTTCTGACCAATCTAATAAAGAATGAAACAAAATACAGCTTTCACGTCAGTGCCCAGCTCTGTGGCTACCTAATTCCTGATAAAGCGGGAAGTACGCTCTCCCGTCCACTGTCGACATCAGGGTAGCGGCAGATTTTGCAAACGACTCTTTGATCCCTCTTGGAAAGCACTAGGTCTGGGCTTCAAATTTCAGCAGTTTTATTTCCCAGGTGCCTGGTAATTCCTTGCGAACAGGAGTTCATCCGTTCCTCTTCCCCTGGTGTAAGCCCCAGGCTGCAGGAAGCCAAACAGGCCCTGCTCTGTAGTTGGGCAGAAAGCAGTAGACCGATGGAAGACACGCAAGGGCTATTTAATCCCTGCCAGCTTGTTGTGATGGTCTGACCCCCCCGCCAATGTGCTGCCTTGAAGGAAAGGGAAAAATATTAGGCTATTTGATGTGTTCGCATTTAGAGGGAGAAATGGAGACATTTTGAGAGATTAAGTGATATGCCTAAGGCTGAGCAAGGGATCTGACCAGAGCTCTGAGCTGAATTTATTGTTGCCCAGTTGTCTTGTCGTCTTGAACTCGAGTTCAAGACTTTTTCTAACCTTTGAATAAAAAAGGTTTAAAACCAACCAATTACAATTCTTTCTGGCATGGCTTTTTTTGCATTGTCCCAATAAAACTTAGGATTTGAGAAAGTTTAAGAATAAACCCAGGTCACAATGTCCTGCATTTTTCCTTAAATCTCCTAAATGAATTTTGATGAGATAATTTATATTTTATCATGGTGAAAAGTARCACCTGCAGTGGGTTATTTCTTTGCAAATGCCAAATCTAATGTTTCAAAGAAGGCTCAAGATGAAATGAAAATGAGAGCAGAAGGCTACATAGCTGTCATTAGCCTTAAGATTGTTTATGAAAACCCGAGATGACCTACAGCTTAAAATGACATTGATTGGCGTACTTTAACTTTGTGCTAATGGACTAATGACTTGCAAAGCTCTGAACTGAACGTTCAGAGAGAGAAAAAAAAAAAAGGACTGGCATCTGTGAAAGATGTTGATTGCAATCTGTGGTATTCAGCTGACTTTTCCAATAAGTGTTAAATATGCAGGACACTGCATAGAATTGTAGTTGTTGCTATTTTTAAAAAATCATTTGGCAAATAACAAAGTCTTTTGTCTATAGTGCCAGAATTGCAACACATTGAAATGATTACTTTCAATTACAGCTTCTCAACACTAGAGGCAAACCTCGCTACCCCTCAGCAACATGCAGCTCCCAAGCAATGCTTCTAAGTCTTCAGTTTAAAGGAAAGAGGACTGAGTGAATGAGGCTAAAAAACATCACAAAAAAAMCTTCCTCTTTCTACTGCACAACACATACGGGCTACCATTGAATTTTGTTTTCCCCTTGAAGTCAGTGGGATTGTTTGGGTTAAAAAAGAGCGTAGGCTCTGGCCTTAAATTTCCAGGATGATGATGGTGGTGGTGGTCGTCTTCTTCTCCTGGTATTATCCTGAGTAAAATATGCCACTACAGAWATCCTTTTGAGATTTGAAATATTGCTGAAAGGTCACTGTTCAGAGCACAGCCAATATAGCATGAGACACTGCTGATCTATCGCTTCCATGATGAATATGTTGACAAGCATTTGAATTTTAATAATTAATCATGATAAAACAAAGGAGAGTGAATAATTTAAAGTCTGGTGATGCAGAGTGGTACAACTACTTGAGCACGCAGTTTCTGTTAAGTTTCACCTCTGTTAATTTTAACCTAAAGGAGCCCTGTCACTTTTAATTATCGAAGAAAAGCTCTTGGTGCTGTAAGGCTGGCACAGAGAAGGTCAGCTCCAGTAAATGTTAACAGCTCAAGGAGAAAAATCAGGGAGAGTATATAAAATCAGTCTAAAGCTAATCAAAACGGTGGTTCCTCAGGCTATATATTTGCTATACTATAATAGTGCCTTACTGGAGGAAACGAGTAAGCAAAAGTGTTAAAAGGTGACTACGTAGAAAGTACACATTTGTGATTCCAAATGTGTCAGTCGAAAAAGTCAGAGGGTGAAACCCTGGCTTTGCTGGAGGTCGGTAGCAGAATTTTCGTCATCTCTAACAGAACCAGAACTCATCCATTTATATGCATATTTTGACCAAAATGTTCTCACTAGCTAGCCATCTTTCCAGTTCCTCCCTCTCTTTTTTACAGGGAAAGACTGAACACGTTTTGTTTTCCCAAGAAAGCGAGACTTGGGTGCCCATGCTTTTGTCAGGTGTCTCATCTGCACCCCTCTGAAAACGCTGAATTTTTTTTTTTTGTAATAGCCCATTTCATCACGAAGAGGACTAGGGACCCCATGACCCGATGTTTCCCCAAACTCTGTGAAAATTGGCGGCAGGATGCAAGAGAGGGTGCGTGCCGGTGTGGAGGGAAGGGGGACGCGGGGCGGGCGGCAGCGCACGGGGCGCCGGCCTGCGAGGTGGCAGTCTGAAGGAAAGCAGGCCCCAGCAGGTCTGCTGCTTGTGCGATAACTTTTGTTTTTATATCCCGCTGATAAATGCATCATGTTTTCCTAGAGCTGAATGTGACTGAATAAGGCACTGCAGCGTGCGTGCTTTATAAAATTACCAGCATGGCCTCGGTATGGGGGTATTCACAAGTGTTTGCCGCTGCCTACAGGAGGCAATTCCTGCAATACTGGGATGACTGAGGTACTTATTGAGTTATCAGCAGCGTTTGGCAAGTTTCTAAGGGTGACCACTGTAGCTGAAATGTTATTTTAGTAGTTTTACAAAGCTCTTTGATAAACAGAGATTGGCATTTCTAAGGAGTCCTGTTCTGTTCACCGCTGCAGCGGTTGGGGTCGGTCATTGGAGAGGAAACACCTCTCACGCGGTGGCTCAGGTTACACAGATCAGATGCTTTAACAGACTTTTCAATGCTTGCTGTTTAAATAGCTGGTTTTGTTCCACGGTTGGATGAGTTTTCAGAAGGCTGCCATTCTCCACTTACTGTCTTATTTGCAAAAGTTGGATGTTTCTGTTAAAGATGCATTAACGTGGTTTTAAAAGAAGAAATAATAAGGCAGGCAGTAGGTAGTTAAAGTATACTGTGTGTAATAGTCAGAACTATTTTACTTGGCCTCAATGTTACTTGTATCAATGGCAAAAAAATTAACACTAAAAATGCCTTCAAGGGAAGCGTTCTTCTAAGAAGCACTCTGAAAGGCACCCTCTTGCCACTCTTGCATCTCCAGTTATGTGATCTTGTCTGCCTTAGTTGTTTTTTTGGCCAGACTCCAAGGGATTCATACTGCAGGCTGTTTTGTCACTACTATAGTTCACATAACTTTGTTTTTTCCCTTTGTTTATTCACTAGAGATAATCATATTTGCTATACTGTATGGAATAACTTCATCTTACTGTTGGTAGTTTCATGTCATGTTGTGTTGACGGGTGATGAAGGCTTGTCCTATCATAATTTTACATCATTATGTGACAAGACATAAATTGATAATATATTTTGATTGATAATAAATTCTCATAAAATGACACAATCTGATAATGTTGCAGCCCTGGGTCGAGTTGTGCCATGGTGTTTGCACAGTTTCATGAGTCCAGGAGACCCAAATTGATTCCAAACAATTACAAAGCTTCATGCTAAGCTTTTGGGATGTGAGACACCCCCATAAAAATCAGGATCATCCCATGAATATCTTTATAGACTACCTTTGGGTGCTTTCCCAGCCTGAGGCTGTTATTAAATGCCACTCTATGAATTGACCAGCAAGCCTGGGTGCTGAAATACATGTGTTCTAGGCATCCATTCCCCTACAGACAAAATATGTATATCTCTGCATATCTCTGCCTGGTGGTATCCAATCAAACTGAATGAGAGGAGTCCCCGAATGTCCTTCCTACTCCCCACATCCGTTACATGGCAGTACGATGTACTGTAGCAGCCATACTGTACGCTTCAAAGGATGACAGCCTGTACCCAGGACACTATCTATCCACAGGGAAYTGCGATCCATAAATCATTACATTTATGTTTTGCAACCTGCTTCATAAACTGTGGCACTTTAGATATGGATATGTTGCCTAGGAGTGAAAAATAGAGCTATATCTATTTTCTAGTAAATCATAATTAATTGGCCACGTCCTCAGTAAAATGTACCAACATTTCTGAAGTGAATGTGAACTGAGTGAGCAATGATAGACAAATGTTTGAATGAAAATGTCAGACATGTTTCATATGCCCTAAGAAGCCCGGTTATTTTGAACCAGACTTTTAAGAGCTATGTCTGTCTCTCCATGGTCACCAAATTCAACCCTATTATGTTAATTCTATCACCCACTGACTTGATTTATTTGTTGAGGTATTGCATATGTTATTACTCTATTACTGTAGATTTTTTTATTATAATTCACTCATGTCTATAAATTCAAGGCCAAATTAGACTGAATGTCAGATAATCTTTTTTATTTGTTATGGCTACAGAAAGAAATAGCTTAACATCTTTATATATAAAGATTCATATCAGCTTCCTTTCATCAGGTCATCAGCTTCCTTTCTGCAGGCTGAAGAAAGAATAATAGTGCCTTCTTCCTTAAAAAATATACACTTTTGAGTTGGATTCCACATAACTATATAAAAGTTTTTGAGAAACTTGTGACTTTTTCAAATGTTAAGAATTTTTTTCCAGGTGACAGAAATGAGCTAAAAGGGTAACATTACAAGAAAAAATACAAGTGTTCCTTCTTGCCAGTCATTCATCACTTTACAACCTATAAAACTCTAGAGGTTTTTTATCCAGCTTTCTACCTACTACATAATGTCAATAACTACTTATATCTTCAATATGGACAAGAAGACAAATCAAGTCTAGCGTGTTCATGATTTATTGTAAAAGGGGTAKCTATTAGGTTTTGATTTCTGGCCAGCAGAAAACCCTTACACTTTAACCATCCCTACCTAGTAAATAACATTACAAGGTTTCTCAGGTCAGTCTATCATTACAGATATAAGTGAACTCCATCCCACAAGCTCACCTAGCTGTTGAACAGCTAAAATTGCCTCTTGCATTTTGCTTTTAGAACATTTTAAACAATGAACATCATTGTATTTATTCCTGCCCTAAAAAGATGGTGCAATAAATAACCTATTCTGCATGGCTTAAATGAAAGCAATGACTGTATGGTTTAGCGTGTAGCAGAGGACAGGCGCGCTTTAGAGTAGAGATGAATCGCAGTCACTGAGCAGACAGGATAATGTTACCTGTTTTCTGCTGGTCTCCTGGAGTGACTTTCTGCTTGCTTCTCTCCACTAGTTGCTGCCTAGCTTTTCTGTTTGATAGCTCTGACGCAGCTGCAAGGCTGGTGCACTGTATCAGTAGAAAGTAAAACCTGTTAAATAAATCAGATAAAGAAATATCAGTCAATTCCTTATGGGAGTTCATCTGTTTTAAATTACTTTCATATGACTGATGTTGTGCGTTGAGCTAAAAAGAAAAGAAAGCAAACTGCCACTACCTCTGGCTGTTTTAAGATCTCTCATGGAGAGTTTAACGCTCCCATTGCAATCATTGGGAGTGATCTACTTGGACTGATCATAGAGAACAGTGAATTAAAGATCATGAAACCAGCAATGAAAGAAAGTCAAGGTTTTCCTCCTGTGGTCTTAGAACTGGTGTAGGGTAACTGCCTGCAGCTTACTGGTAGTGACCGATGGCTTCTTTAGTAAACTGTACCTTACGTAGACAAAAGGTAACTCCGAGCATTTTGGTTTTAAGAGAAATAAATATGTTTGGGTTTTTGTTTTCCTTTTCTTTTGCAAGAAATGTTTAGGGCCTTTTTAAGGAAGTAGCAGGGCGGAAAGCATTTCCATATCCTGCAGCACTGAAAATTTGAAACACACAGCTTCTATACTAGTAAATTATCACTTGCCATTTATACTAGAATACCCAACATGCCATAGCAGCGCTCTCGAGATGCCAAAAAGGGATGATTCCTGCACTGCAGAGTTCCCGAAATCAGTATAGGCAGAGAGAAAAAAACATGGACCAGAGCAGAAAAAGTTAAAATGGAAGTTAACTCCATTCACTGTAATATGGCAGAATTGTTTCTTAAGGATGCTTGATGGGTAATGAAGCTAAACAGCTTAGTTTCGTTATCCAAGCTGAGATAAATGCACAGGGAATACATTTCAATAAATCATCTCAGCCTCTGTGTGAGTCTCCAGTCAAGCTATGGTCTGTTCAGCAAGGCACTATGTTTGTAGGAGTTGGACACCAAAACACAGTTAAAACTTTAGTTCCAGAAAGAATTCAGGGAAGAGTTTAAATTTAAATAAAGGATTGAGCGTGAACAAAGATGTTTCCCTAACTAATTCGTTTGGGATCACAGCAGGCTGTCACATCTTTGGCATGTCCCATCTCGTAGACGATACGGACTTTGGGTACTCCTAACGTGGTCAGAGCTAGGACAAAAAGGGAAGAAACAAACCGGAGGGTTGCTGGAGCTGCTAGGCTGCGATACCGGGCAGTTGGCRTCTGGAGGTTTGGCCATGGTAGAAGTATGAAAATGAGAACTTTCTTTAGCCTATTGTTTGGAGAAAGGCCCTGTCCTTTAAGGTTGTCCTGGAAGCAGAGCAGGATCGAGGTCAGAGCCTTCTTGTAAGGAGGGAGATCAATGTGAAGAAACACAGATCATAGGGCAGGCAAGATCAGAGAGAGGTGGGAAAATGCCACCTTTACTTAGGTGCAAAAGCTGCAGGAATGGGCCCTGAAGGCCCTATTGGGAAATGAGGTAGCTCATATAGATGTAAGGATGCAAAAACAATGATGACCAGTCTGATGTTTTCCCAAACTCAGGCCCATGCACATTGTTGATGAGTCATGGGTCTGAGAAGGAAATTATTTCTGAGTATGTGTTTTAGTGAATTTGGACTTAATTAAACAGCATATATTACGCAGTGTAAATCAGATCTCTTTAGAATCTCTTTTAGCTATAATGATTTTAGAGTGGTTAAGAAAAAAGAGATATGAAATGTAAGGTGACACGAAGAGGGCAAAGCCCTTAGGTGACTTCTTTCTGCCTCATTCCATCAAGGGCTCTGGTTGGGGACTTGGCCTGTGGTGTTAATCTTGATAATGTCCCTCTACATATCTTATGCTATTTAACCTGAATAACTCATTCCAAAGCATCATTTCTGTTTCCTTTTGTGCGCTGCAAGTATGAACTGGAAAGCTTTTAATGAACAAATTCTGTTGCCACAAAAGGTGGTGGAAAAACACTCACCGACACAAGTGGAAGTGAGATTCAGCTTCACTCGCTTGATGCGTTACATTATCCAGAAGGTAAAACCTTCCATGCTGAATTCTTTGATAACCCCGTACTAATTGCTGCTCATTGATAAGCATCATGCTGTTCCTCAAGCGGTGAGGAGAAAGCGTAAGATGCCGTCAGTGCCTAAGATCAAGAGATACCAACAACATCATGGCTATCTGTCTGGCTCATTTGCTCATGTGCCCTTCTGTGATCTCAAAAATCTGCTGCAATTCTGCACTCCATGGAAAAGCCATAATATGCAAAATAAACATGATGCTGGAGATGCAACATTAAGCAACTGATGATGTTAAGAAATGTACTAATACTCAGGCTGTCTGGTCCGATTTAGCCCTTCTGAGCCTCCACAATAGATGCATACCATGTATTAAACAATGAAGTAGTTTAGGATAAAAGTCCTCAAATTATTGTTGATATGTTCTGTGAAATTAATATTTTCTGATTTATATTTCCCTTGACTCTCTCTTCTTCATATGTATGCATGTATGTACACGATATATATACATATTTTGAAAGAGAATTTTATATTTCACATCTCTTGGGAAAATTCTTTTCCCAGAAGACATCTCGTCTTCCCTAATGTGGGCTAGTGGCAGTGAGCTAATGAATTTTTGCTTCGCTCCATAAGAATTTTCAGCAGAGACGCTTCAGTAATAGGATAGTACTGAATGTAAATGGAATATAAATTTTACACTGTTGAAATGCCTGCTTTGATGGAAGGGGACAGAATTACAAATGTCAGATACTCCAAACTGTTTTGAGACTACCGACATTCATTTGAAGTACTACAGCTTGGGGTGGAATTGATGTTATTTGCCTACTGACACGTTCTTTCCATAGTTGTCTGTCTACACTGAAATACACATATTCAGACCATAGGCGTTAGGGGGGCAGATTCATTTCAGACCTTTTCAACCGAGTTTTGTAGAGTTTCAGGCTTGTCAAAAACAGACAAAAGGAGAGTGTTGCCTAGTCCTGCAGATGCTTTAGCTGAAAAAAAGCAGCTCAAGATTCATTTAAGACTTCAAAATGTTTCAGTGCCTCAGTCTTCCTGCAGTGTCTCTGTGCAATGTTGCATCACCCTAAAGAGATGTTTCATATTTTTCATTCCGATATTGTAGAATTAGCCAAGGGGCCTGGTGTAAGGGGCAACATCTGTACTGGCTCGCTATCATGCTATGAACAGTTACTGTTTCTCTGTGGGTTTGTTATTTCCCACCTTCTGCTGCAAGCAGGTCAAAATGGTGCTGCTCCACATGGCCCTAAATCAAAGAGCTCTTCCCTGCCTCTGCCTCCCACCCGCACCCACACACCCTGCTTGGAGCCTTGGGGTAAAAGCGAAGAAAATAGGAGTTTCCCTGTGACAGCATTGTTTATAATGATTTATTATTTCTATTACGGTAGTCCTCAGAGGCCATATTTAAAGATCAGGGCTTAATTGCACTAGGTGCGTTTGCAAGCATATAGCAGCAAAAGGCAGGCTTCATCTCGGAAATACTTGTAAAACACCCATATTGGTCACAAATAAAACAGTTGTGTGAGGTGGATACAGGGGAGAGACGGTACAAGATAAAACATAAAAGCAAATTTTTCATATGGTAAATCTGTGCAGAAATTGAAGGAAACTGTACTTTACTCTGGTTTCAGTCACTAATTTCCTAAGCAGTGACCAAGATGCCAAAGCAGAGGTGCCCTCAGTGCCGCGTACAAGCAATAGTGTGCAAGCACACTGAGCGTGGTGCAGAGCAGGGACCAACCCTCTCTACCTCCTCCTGCAAGCAGGCCCTTACCCCTCGGCCTTGCCTTTCCGCTCCATGAATACCCGCGTCCGGGAACAGCCACAGCCTCAAGACCATCCTTCATCATTTGAGACCCGTCCGGCAGCTCGTGGTGCTCCTGCAGCCACTCTCTGTGCTCAGGCTGTGGCAGCAACCACGAAATACAGGGACAAAAAGGGAAGGAAAAGTTAGGGAAGGGAAAAGGATTCTTTCTGAAGTCTTTCTCCCGTCTCTGCCTTCTGCAAACACTAGAGCATGACTTATGTTTAAGGGTAGTATGAATATAGCTGTTGCCTTCAGCAAGAACATGCCGAAAAGAAAGCTGGTCGGAATTACAGTTTTGCTTATAGCTCCCATGAAGCAGCAACCTCCTGAACTTAGTGATAAATCACAGTCCAAAGCCCACAGCGATGATGAGGTGAGGTGCAGAAAAACCTGGAAGGGAGAAGGTGAAGACAATGGAGGAGGCATTGATTTGATTTTGATCGCTGCTAAACAAAGTGGGCTGACAAAAACCATTACTGCCCCTTTCAGCCGCCTCCCCAGGAGGTCAGCTGCCAAACAAGAGAGGAAATGGCCTGGGTGAGCTGTGTGCTGGCTATAAGACTGATGACTTCTTGTGCTTGAATGGAGCCAGAGCTGCTTGCCAGTGGATGTCCGAGCGTATCAGACAGGGGCCTGGACGTTTGCTTTCTGCTGGGGGATCCTGAAAAAAAGGCAGAGAAGGAGTGGTGTTTGCAGCGGGCTGGCAACAGTTGGCTTGTGGAAGCTGCAAGGGCTTGGCAGCTGCCCGAGGAGACGCACTAGGATCATCTGAAAATGCACTGTTCTTGTCTAGGACACAGCCATAGGGATCACCTGAAAACACACTGCTTGTCTAGGGCACAGCCATAGGGCACTCCCAGCCGCTGTGCCTGCCAGCAGGGACGTGCTCCTGGAGGTGCACCAAAAGTACTTGTGACACAAATACTTAGTCTAGCAGCATCTCCCCGCTGCAATTGGATTTTTATGACCATGCTTAGTGTTTAAGTGGGGAAAAAGGAGTTTGTTTCCAAGGAACTTGTTGCTGGTTTTGTTGAGTGCTCACCCCTACGCAATGAAACTGAGAGGTAATCAAGATACTGCTTCTGTCTTTGGGCACGGGGGAAGAGAGAGAACAGTGTGGTGCTGGACAAGGTGGGGGAATCGTTGTCAGTCAAGAGTGCTTGTGTCAGGTTTGTTTTTTTCATTTTCACCCTTTTGTTTTTCCTCCACTCCTCCCTCCAGACTCAAAATATTCCTGTTTGGGTCTATGTGCTTCTACAGACTTGCCTGAAGTCTGTATCTGAGCTCATTCTTACTGAAAATAGTTTCCGCATTGTCTATGATTAAAGGCACCATTTGTGTCACTGTTAATCTGTGCAAGTTGTTGCCAAATCAGTAAGATACTGCTTTGAGATCACAGGGCCATTCTGCACAAACTCAAGATGTTTTAGTAATGGAGAGAGAAAGAACAGCCGTGTATTGAACATTTTATTACTGATAATGGCCAGCCAAAATAACTAAAACAAGATGCTGTTTACAGTGATAGTTCTTTGTTCTGTTTTAACATTTCTGTAGCTGGCAGCATGGAAAAGACACCTAAATTCTGCAGTAATCACACACATGAAGTTAAGTTACAATACATTAAGCTAGTTTAGCTAGTGTTTAAGTGGTACTCAACTGATGGGCTAAAGGAAATCTAAAAGAAGAGTGCTTTTCCTTTTCATTTTAACATCTCACTCCTTCACTGGGTGTTTTCACGTTATGCTTCATGGAAAATTGCTGGCAATTTGTTCTGTATGAGTGGCAGAGTAACTTAAAAGACTATAGATTTCGACAGCAAGTCCGTAAGGCTGGGCAACCCCAGGGCTGAGGGGTACACTATCAACGCTGCAGTGTAGACAAGCCTTTATTAATACTAACATCAAAGAAGTGATTTGAGTTTTATCCTGAAAATATCGCCRGTGCCAACTCTAATCCTCATCCTTGAACCGTTTTAATGGATACTTTTGTTCTACCATTTGCCTTGCTATCCTCTATTCAGTTTCCACCACCTTCTTTAAGTGTCTGATAAGAAAACAGCTTCTACATGTGTACAGAATTGCTGGCTTCCGAGACTTTTGTTTCCATTACTTGCATCAGGACAACACTAATGAGGTTTGAAATCATGCTGGCCATGAGACATTTTCTAAGCAAATTCTCCTCCAAAATAAGCAGCCATCTGGGCCTGATGGAGCAGTGCAAGTTGCATAGCGCAAGGAGGGCCTTGGAGAGCCATATGTTTGAAGGCCGGTAGTCGCATTTCTGCTTTTCTTCCTTATATGGTCCATTTCTATGGTTTGTTTGTTTTTTTTAATTATTCTCGGTTACTGAGTTTCTGTAGACTGCAATGTGTGTAAAACAATGGGTATGATTCAAGGAAAAGCAAGGGTTTATCTGGCTTGGTACATGTACAAATATGTGAAATACTGTGAGCCAAAGACACAAGCTTAAGGAAGCACTATCCATTGAACCAAATCCTAAATCTGTTGTAACTTAAATCTTTTCTTCTAATATTCCACAGTAGCAGATCTGGTATATAGCGGTAGCGCTGGAAGAACTCGCATAGGATCAGGGCTCTCTTGGCTGGATTCCTGCACACATCATAAAAGCTGCAGTACTAAAGAGCTTGCTTTAGATAAACAGACAAAAGTCTGGTGAGAAGGAAGTATTTTCATCCTCGTTCTACAGAAGGGCCCAATTGAAAAATGGACAGGCTGCCTGTAATCTCCCAGGATCTTCACAAATATGCTGGGGATTGCATCTCCTGAGTCCCATTATATCACTTTCATCACAATTTCTGAACTAATCGATAACCCATTTATTTGCCATCCCATAATTGCAGCAGTATTTTGTTGTTAAATACCCTGCAGTGTCATTAAAAACTAGGTTATTTAAGATGATAACCAAAGCATTTCTAAAGGAAATAGTGTGTGAGCCATTCAGTACTGCTAACAACAAAGCAAAATACTTGATTACCCAACAACGTAAACCTGAAACCGTTCCTCAAGTAATCTGGGGAAAGGCTGCAAATGTAATACCAGTGCTGCAAGTCCTTTTTACTACTCTGCACAGCGCTGTAAAATGGACACCAAATGAAACTTAAGATTAAAAAAAAGAAAACCTGGGGTACCTTGATCATGCCCCCGTAGCCTGTGACAGCCTGACATGGGGCAGTACGGCATAGGACAGGAAGGGGCAAATTGCAACTTTTAAATTCCAGAGCTGAAGTATTACAGAAGACTGAAATGTGTCTGAGCAGACCAGGGGGCCACTGGAGCAGTCACCTGCAGGAGCGTTTTCAAATACACTGCTCCAGTTCAGGGGAGCGTGTGTTGTAGTTTCTGAGGAGGAAAACCGGGGACAGCGCAAATGCTGCTCCAGCTCGGTGTCCGTAAGCGTAGGGGGCACGTCGGCACTGCTGGGTAGCAGCTTGCTCAGCCGCGCGGAGGGCAGCGCCGCTGCCCTGGGCCACAGCCCCAAAGCTGGCAAGACGGGAAAGCGGGGCCATCGCATCAGACATGGCGGGAGGGATTGGGAGACGAGGGCTTGCGGGGTCCTCATCCCCTCCCTCCCTCCCTCCCTCCCTCCCTGCTGCTTGCCGCGTTCAGGGGAGCACAGGGCCTTGCTCCAGGAAGCCCGGAGAGCGGGTGGTTTTCCCTGCCTGGGCTGTTCTCTGAGGGATGCTGCCACGCACTGCTTCTGGCCRGGAGCAGATCCCAAGGCTGCAGTCTAACCTTGGGAAAAGGATTGTATGAGTAGAATATGTTTTTAGTCGGAGAAGGCTGATTAGTAATCCCTGCAGATTTATAAAATCAGATGTTATAACCAAGTACTTTCCCCACCTCTGGAAATAAAGTTATGCTTGAGTTGAACCACGATGTGCATCTGCTCTCCRGGCACGAGCACTAGGAGACACACAAAGAGTGCAGAAGAAGGAGCTGCAGCCCCAAGAAATTAATAGCTTGTTCCTGCCTAATGAGATGAACGACCTGATCGCAAGAGGCTGCTGCAGTTTCTTGGAAGAGGACTTGCTCAAAGGCACCCAGACAGACATGATACTAGGAAACTCCCGGCACATTTTGCCAGGACCTACAGTGAACTAAGGCAAAATCCCCCAAATCTTTGTGTGGAAAAATGAGATTAAAACACTACTACTGTATTAGGATCCAAAGAACCGATGCTAACAAGCTTGTCAAAGGCAGCTGGTTAGGATATAGCCAATGAACGAAATGTTTATAGATAGTTTTCCAAATTCCAGCTGTTAAAATATTAATTGAGTTGACATATGGCTAATGCAGCGTTGTTTATGCTTTCAGGATAGGAACAGTGTTTTGAATTGGTTTTCAGTGCCTGTACTCGCTATTAGAACTGCGTTTTGATTAACCTGCCTGCTTTTAATGTATTGTTTTAACAATATTCTGCTTTTGTAGCATTCCAGTAACATAGATCTTTAAAGGCTGTGAAAGGACTGGAGCAATTTTATTTACAATTTTGAATGAACATTTTGGGGAACTGTTTGTCTTTTTTAGTTGTCCTTTTCTCCATTTGGTTATCAATATGCTGGAGATAAGGAGAACAAGTCCTGTTCATCTGCTATTGATTTTGGACTAAGTGAGCAATCTGCTGTTTCGCATGCTTAAATAACATCTGTAAAAGCAGAGATGTAGTACGCACAGGCATGACGACCAGAGATAGGCACACCAGCTTTACAAAGGAAGCATTTAATAGAAACAGGAAAAAATGAAATGAGGAAAGTGTGGTTTGTGAGGTGGGAACCTRGAAGGCTACCTGAATTATTTGAAAGTTAAAGTAACTGAGAACATAATTTCTCTATAAACCAGTAGGGGAAGTCCTTTATATCGAAAACCTGAACTGGGTATATGAAGCAATTAGTGCAAATATACTACAACATTACAGAACACGAGCATATATTTTTTAATTTTACAACAATAGAACAGGCCAAATACCATTATATATTACATTAATGAGATAGATTGCTGCTTTTAATGGAGCTTCTGTGCTCTACACTGCACTGTATGCAGATTTGCTAGTTAATAAGCCCGAACAGTGTTTCTGTTCATGGAAAATGACTCTGAAACGTTTGTCAGATTATCTGTTTGGCATGCCTGACTGGTGTCTGGAGTGGCACTCTGCTAATGTGCTATTACTCAGTGTCATTAACCCGCAGAAGTGATTGAAAGGTGAATTTATATTTGCATCATGCTGCTTAGAACAGGCGGTACTCTGGATTAATATAGTGTCCTGTGAAATGGTGCTGCACAGGATAAAATGAGCCGTGCATCTTAGAAAGCCCATATCCCTAACTCTTGGTAGCTTTTTTTTGTTAGAGGAGCGTACTATTGTGATTCTGGGAAAATGCAGTCACAAAGTTGCTCGTGTGAATGTCTGTTTGTTAGCTGTGTGTTCAGCATCATTAGAAACCCAAAGTTTTTGTARTACCTTTGGAAAGCTTCCTCCTATTGCTTTACTAATCAGCATTAAAACCACATAAAATATTTTGGCAGCTGCATTACGTATGCATAGCTTTGAAATACCACATTAGGAAAAAAGAGAGGATAGGTCTGAGAAATGCAGCACTGATGGTTTTTCTTATTAATCAACAAAGTGTATCTGTTCACATGCAAGTTGATTACTTATATCCTACAACATATTTCTTCCTTCCCTAAAAGTGAGTAAGTCTTTTTTCTTTCCATAAGTGAAGCCACTGTTGTCAGTGTGGTTTGGGTTAAATCACGATTTGGAGACTATTTAATGCTTTGAATCTTGTGATTTTTTTTTAAAAGTGTTCCTGGAAAACAATTTTCAAGAGAGGCTTACTAAAGTAAAAGCCCTAGTTCACAGGCTTTCATTTATGAGGTTTTTTTGGAGCTGAAAATGGGTTTGCTGTGACTTGTTTGTGCTTGCAAGGGAGTAAAAACCTATAAAAGAAAATGGTTTCTGCTTGTCGAAACTGTAGAAAGTGGGGGGTAGCAGTGAAGGGGAGAGAGGGAGACCGAGATTATTCTGCATCTCTTGCGACTGATTTCTTTCTGTTTGGTTTTACATCGAAGTTTGAGGCTTGAAATAATTAGCCTTCTGTGTTTTTTGGATGGTTTTTCAGTAGTTTTGAAATACCTATATATTTGTCTCTAAAAAGGCAAAAGGACCCTTAGCTCTTTAGCACCATGCTTCACAAAAGACAGAGGAGTGTGACAGACCGTGATAATCTCACTTTGCCATACCCCAGAACTGGAAATGTTTTCAAGAACCCAGTGAATGGGGATTTTATTTACTATATTAGTGGCTCCGGGCTCCCTCGCCCACTTCTTCTGCAGCCAAAATCCCCATCACTTCCTTCCGCAAGAGGTTTATCAGCCTAACCTCGTAGTAGGAGTTTATGCCTAAACAGAATTGAGGAAAAAAAGTGTAAGTGACATTAACAAATCTTAGCAAAAACAACTGCAGCGCTGATCTTAAATGAGAGATGTCAYGGTAATAAATTTCTTCCAAAAATCATGGTGACGGGCTGGTGCGTCTKGGACTGGGGAGTGGAGAAGTGCATGTCAGTGCTGGGCTACGCACTGCACTGGGGCACTGCTCCTCCCCACAGATCTCCTTAGAAATTCGTGGAAATTTTTCTTGTGGGAAGGATTAATGCTAACTCCACGTTTAYGAAGCTCAGCCCTGTTGCAGGGACTTAAAAATAATAGACTTGCAATTCTTCTCAATTAGTGCTTTGTTTTGTTTAATCAGACAGAGATCAGTTTTCTGTCATCTCTCCTTAATAATAATAAATGCACTGATGAGCTTAATTGTTATAGTAATTAGACCTCAGACCCAGGAGCAGTAACCCCTAAGTTTTATTGTTCAGGAAGGGATACATGCAGAGCAACCTTGAATGTCTTTCCAYGTCCTGATTAGCAGTAGCCAAAGTACTGGCAGTCTTGTGTGCGTTATTTTTCCAGTTATTGAATGGCAAAACAAAGCGAAGAAATCCTAAGGAGTACATCTACATTGACATGAGAGATTACAAGAGCTTCCCCGGGGCATTTGTTCATCACATATAGATAAGTTTAATCTCTCTCTCCTTTTCCTTTAATGGAAAGATTGCCATAATATGGGAATTAATTAGCAGAGCTGTTTATGAAGAGAGTTTTCTTTACCGACATGGATAGATGGATGGATGGATAGATGGATGGATAGATGGRTGCTAGGATGATTTGAAGTTTAAAAGAAATCTGAGTGTACTATATACATGGAATTGCAAAATTTGGCATTAGCCCATATTTATAAAAACAAAATCACCACTTACTGGCATCCCTGGAAAGGCATTTTACAACCGATAGATTTTGTGGTTTTGTGTGCACACACGTGTTTGTGTTAACTGAAAGACGCTGTCTGAGCATTGCCTAATTAGGCTCACTAACAAGCAAAAAATGACGAGCTCTGTGACTTTGTGTCACCCGATGGAAGCAGAAGGGGCAGCACAGAAAAGCGGAGGAAGTAACTGCAGTGCTGGAAGGCGTTAGGGAGAGCCTGGGCTGGCGGGATAGTCCTGCTGCTTGAATTGGTGTCTTGCCGAAGAAAATATGCACAGTAATAACGTTTACAAAGAGAAGGCAACACTGTTAATTTTGTTTTGGCTTTTAAAGACAAAACTCCATCATATTTCAGGTGTATTTCTTTATTATATTCTATATTATTCAAGTTGGAAAAATATTAAGAACTGCAACTAATGCATTTGATTTTCTGCATTTTACTCTAAAGGGGGTAAGGCGGTACCTTCTCCTATTTTCACTTTAATGACTAATACTGATATAAATCTGAACAGGTTCAGGCCTTTTCTGTTTCTGATTGGTTTCCATTCCTGCTTCTAATTCAGTAAGAAAACATTCTTGTGGACCAGCACAGCACTGTTCTACTTGGATTTCCATTTCTCTGTTCTGATGTTTATTTCATTTTATTTGGTTTCTTAATGAAGTCGTTGTTCCAATTTAATTATAAAAAAAATGAGCTTTTGAAGTTGAGAGGGCTGGTAAAATAATTTATTCCTGTTTTAACTGTATTTAAGTAAACATATTTTAAAGAGAGAGGTGAAACCTTTTTATATATGTCTAGGTTTAGCTTGATAATGTATTTTTAAGTTAGAGTAGTTTTTCATTACAAATATAGATGTTAAAAAATATTTCAAGCTCCTAAAAGCACTAAAATTATTTGTAAAATTCATTAACAGGATATAGTATATTGCATTCCTTTGTGGTTTGTTAAGAGGGAAAGCATAATTTTCAAAGTCAAAACTCAAACAAAATTCATTTCTAGAGAGCCCCTGTACAATGGTATATGTAAACATATAAAGAAACATAGTTTGGGATTGCATAGAAATACTTTGAAAATTGCTATGAGACAAAATATAATTGCCTTACTATAATTCGTATTATCTGTTGATTGGGAAGGGACTGTCTCATTGAACGTGGGACCAGGATGTCCCTTAGCCTCACAATTATTTCATTCTAAAATTCAGTGCAGAAAATAGCGTGACCACGCTTAAGTGAAATTATAAATATTGTTCAGGAGGGGTCTTGAAGATGAATTTGTCCAGAATAAGAACTCAGGTGTGCCATTCACTCGTCCATTGCTCCACATTTGAAATTTTGAAACTTCAGAACTTTTAATCTCACGGGCCGAGATGCATCCTCACCCAGACACGTAACCTCAGGGCCTGTCTGTTACTTCTTCGCTGAAATGAGCATCCCCCCGCGGTTTGCTCTCACTTCCCCAGTTCTTGCTTCAGACAGCAAACTCTCCCTTCAGGGAGGCTACGAGATGTCCAGCTGCCCAGAGTCTTCCTCATCTAGCCAGGACATCTCCTCCAGGCCTCCGTTTCCTCCTTGAATGGTAAATACAAGAACTTGGTCACAAACATGCAGTATGGCCATATACTAACTGTTTTTCAACAAATTGTGCCAAATCCTCCACATGTTTTCTAAATATAATAATAGTAAAGACAATGAGAGTCCTTCCACGGAGATTTCACCTCAGATGAACATTATTTAGGTTCATACTGAGTGCTTATATAAGCCATGTCTTCAAACATTAGCAGCTGAGATCCTCCTCACTAATAGAATGGAAGGTTGTGAACAGTTTTTAAGGCAATAAGCTGGTAAAACCCACTGAGGGCAAATGTCTTGCTATCACATGGAAAATAAAAATGTATTTTACTACCCATTTGGAAAGGCCAGCCCTTGGGAGAGGTGGGGACTCATTCCTTTGTCCACATGAGAAACCACCCATTGCTGTTCCTCTTGAGTGCTCTTGGGGCTTTGCGATTGTTAGATTTAAATTTTTTATTGTTTTGTTAGCTTAACCTGCAGTTGACCCATACAGATTTCATATAGAGTGGTGCCACTTAGCAGTAATGCATTTTCTGACACCCTGTAGAAATTATGCTGCCAGTGTCGTGGTTTCAGCCGTCAGTACTGGCGTAGCTTCTGGCTGGCTCATCCCCTGGTGAGGAGCTTTGCACAAGATTTCTTTTTTATTATTTAGCACCTCGCTTATGGCATTGCACTTGAACTCTGGAACTTTTCAAGTCCACTTCCCTGGAGTTTGAGGGCAATTATTAACTCTTGGAATACCAAAAATCTCAAAGAAATGGGAATCTTACAGATGTGTGTGCGTGGCTGGTATGTACAGGGCACTTACTGCTTGGCAACTTTAAACCAAGATAGCTGCCGTTGTGTGTCACTCTGAAGAAGCAAGGGGAGCAAGCCCGTTGCTCTGGTTTAAGCCAAATGCTGTTACGGGAGGCTCGGCTCCTACCAGCAGTGGAAACCACAAGTCCGCTAAGCAGTGATGCAAAAGGTTTTTGTAGAGGTCTGACTTTTTAAGCCTTTTTTAAGCTCTAGTTTAACTCATCAACTTAATTATGATAGAAGAGGCAAATCTTGCTGTACTTAAGAAAGCGYCCGCTCCACCCAAAATTCGTGCAGCATCTCTGAGAGCAAGGTCGGTCAGACCCCGGCATCRTCTGTCACCACACACATACCCTCACACGTCCTAGCCATGGCCATGGCCATGTAAAGGCAAAGTTCCCATTACCCTTAACATGCCCAGGGTTTCACTGCCAACATCTAATGCCATCATATATTTACAGTCATATATAGCCTGCCAAAAGAGGTATTTAGTGCAGTTAATTCTAGCACCTGCCAATATATGTTATTGGTTTCTTCAAGTGGGACTTGTAGCAATGTCTTAGTAAAATATGTCTGTTATAATGTAATGAATGCTAGCAAAATAGGCTCATTACCACACTGATTACTGGTGATATTCAGTGCTTGATGCCTTCTTGCAAATGTGATCCTTTAGGAAATCAATTCTAATTAAAAAAAAATCCAAATTAAAATTAATGTTTCTACTCTGCCTTAGCCTTTGGAACAACCAAAGGAACTCAGAATTCAGATTTTTTCTAGAGTGTGTGAGAAATGAGAATGTTTTATCTAATGAAGTAGAAGTTAAGAAAAATCAGTAAATTCATTAACATTTTAGTTTGAATTTAAAGTTGCAGCTTGGGAAAGTACTGGGCAAGAGAATTATAACCTCAACAAAAGCTCAGCAACAAGCAAGAAAGACTTCTGTGGCGCTTTTCCTGTGGTGTCATAAGCTTCTCTGAGGATGTGTGCGAGGGTGTGGAGAAGGGAGTGAGTGAATGCTTGTATTTCAGAAGGACTTTGTGAAGCGGCACTGTCCCACCTACTTACTTCTCCCATTCTCCAGGTTAGAAATTTGACAGCTCTTACAGGAATCGAATTGCAAACAAAAGGAAAGAAAAAAGGAGCAAAAATAAGTGACTTCTTGTAAATACTCATTGGAATTGATGGCATGATTCCCAGTTTTTGGAAGAAGACACTCTTTGGTTCCCCAGATCACATTGTCCAGCTGGACTTTGTTTATTCTCATGGCAAGCAGCTCTTGTGAGTGGGACTGCGTGGATCCCGTAAGGTCTAATGWGACGAGTTGGTGGCTGAGCACAGCGTCTGGTGCAACACATGAGAAATGGCCCCGCTCAGGCACAAGGGTGTCTTTATAGGCCACTTCCTAAAGAAAAACCTTTGATGTTTTAAAATGAAGCTGGATGACTGTCTCCACAGCAAACATGGGCAAAGTTGCTTGAATAAAAAGCTGCCTCTAAACATCTTTCCCTTATATCTTTTGGCCCCAACTGTTCAATGGAGAAACGTTTCTTTTGTACTCAAATTGGTTGGATGCAGATGGAAGTCCTTGTGCAGCTCTACTTTGAGATCTTTGCATTTTGCTGGTTTTTCACATCATAGCTTAAACACTTTCCTAGCTTAGGAGCTACCTGCCAGGTGGTTTGTGGCAAACCACTCCTTGAAGCACACAGAGGTGATCCAGCCCTTGTGCAGGTGCTGGTCTGCCCTTCTCATAGCGCAATGAGAAGCTAGAGAGGTAAATGAAACCAGCATGAATTTTTTCCTAAATGGATCTGCACCTCTTTCAGCTTCGTAATTGTGAACTGTGATTTAAAATAAAATGTTGTCAATCATTGTACAAATGAAGAAGGGGAAAAAAAGGTATTTCTTAGGTGCTAGATCTTATGAATAGATCTGTGCAGACTGACAGGCCCTACCCTCGTGTAGAGCTCTACAGAATTAACTGGAGCTCTGCAGAGGGAGAATAGCACACCTTTGCACACCCACTTTCAGGAGTAGGACTGCTGTACTAAGGGGAGGAAAAATGTGGGGCCATAAATTTTTTACAGAAAGTTACAGCTTGGAAAGAATTATCTCTATGCATGGTTCTAACTGCTTCAGAACTAAGTGTCCACGTGAACACACAAAATGATTGCCATTCCTTTGTTATAAGGGATATTAACTTTTAGTGGATGTGAATGTAATCTAACCTATCTATTCATATTGGACAGATCATGCATTTTCACTGACTATTGGAATTATGCCTAAGCATTTGAAATTCAGACAGGACACTATGAAAGTAAAATTGAGTAGAAAATGACTGCAGACAACTATGAAGCTGACTATCCTGTCTTCATCAAGCAGGAAAAAAACATTTTAAGCTTTGAAAAACAAGCTAGGTGGTCAGAAAATATTTCTGATGTTGATAATGGAAACGTGTCTACAGTTTTATGAACTTTAAAATACAAGATTTTTAACTTTATGTATATATCCCTCATTCATTTGATAGGCTGTTCATTTTTCACCTGTTGAGTCTCTATCATAAAATTCACTAGCCAATTGATGAGGAATGAGCTGGGAAAGTAAAACCATTAATTTTGCCCCTAGCAGGCAGCCTCCCACCTCCCTCCAGGCAGAGGCACTCACAAGGGGACAGACGGTCAGAAGTTACCCACTTCTGAGTACTTTTTGCTGTTGTTTTACAAGGTGGTGTTTCCACTTTGCTGGCTAAAGAGCCCTCTGATCACACCTGCTGTGCCATCCCACGGCATCTCCCAGGGTCAGCCTGCAGGAGGACTTTGCAGTTGTGATTTATCACATACATGACTTGCAGTGCAGTTTTACTAATGCTGTAGACCTAGTTTAGGCTGAGTTTCTAATCAAAAGGGACCTTGAGGAAGAGGAAGACTTTTCAGATTGGTTATCAGTTCATTGTATTCCCCTTTTCTGCTTTTCTTTCTTTTTTTTTTCCCCCACTGTAAAAGGTAATTTCCCACCTTTCAAAGGGGGAAAATGAATCTTGAATGTCTATTTGAGTGCACCAATGTACAATGGAGAGACACATCTCTTTAGTTCCATCACATTCATACTTTGCCATAAAAAACAAACTCCTTCCCAACCAACTGGCATTTTGAAGCATTTATTGTTTGCATAAAATACTTACATTTTAATTAGCTCACAGGGCTGTTTGGGGAATATAATTACTAATATTTATTCATTTTAATTTTCTTTCATTAAAACTAACGTCTAACATTTTAATTTTTAATGCTTCTTCTAGTGTACCTGGTCCTAGAGGGAAAGTAAGGATGCTCCTGGGAAGCTTGTTAAATTCATAGCTAACCTACTAGTATGAATCATCAGGCTTTAGAGAAATTAGAGGTTCATTTTGGTACTCCCTTTTGTAGGCTTTTACATTTATGGTAAGGAGATGGGGGGGGTTTAACATTTTATCTGGTCAGTAAGTATCTACAAAGAATGATTACAAAGCTCAGGTATAGGTGATGACAGAGTGGCCAGACATTCGTGAGTTTGGTCCCATACGTGGAGGGAGAGAAATGGGCATAATCCAGCCAAGTGTGCTGGGCTTCTGGTAGGTAACTGGAGAAAAACCATGTAGGGGTGCAAAGAGTCACCAAGGGCTTTCTGCTTACTCCTCCGAACAGCCTTTCGGAGGATGAGCCGGCTCCAAAACAAAGATATGGTTGAGCATTAGGCATTTAAACCTGTGCTCCGGCGCAGCGGCTGCGGCGCGTGCGGGCTACCCGCAGGTGCGGGCGGTTTGCGCGGCCCGGCCGCCAGGCTAGCGTGACGTTTGCTCGTGGGGAGGGAGCGCCGCCGCCGCCGCCGCCGCGTGCGCACAGCTGCCGTGGAGCCGAACGCAAACGTTGCCTGCCTCGCACAGATGGTAAGAGCAGGTCTGGTACTAAGCAGTATTTTAATTACAGTCCATGGAAATGAGTTTTCTGGCCTTTTTGTAAACTTTTCGCTGCTTGTTCACTTCGTTTTTATTCTTCATTCACTATCGTTTAAAAAAAAAAAAAMCAACCACGCAGGAGGTCTGAGACTGACATTTCCGAGTGAAACAGAGAGTACAAAATTTCAGTTTGACCCTGGCACTGCAGCTGCTAAAATATTAACGGCATTAAATGCAGGTGAATTGGAAATGTGTGTGCAGGCCAAAGATTCCTCCAGGCGGTTTCCTTCCAGCTTCCCCGGTGCCTCCGTCACCGCTGCGAGATGGGACTCTCGTCGGCCGCGCTCGCCCARATGAAGAGTGACAGGGGTGATGAGGAGCAGGGATATTGCAACAGCGTTTCTTTGATAGCGAAAGCTGCCTGTCTGATAAGATTTAACAGGCAATATGGTTTTTTCAGGAAATACAAAGCCACCTCTGGGAAGTGCGGAGAAACGCCAGGGAGAGGTGTTTGTGTAGATTCTGGGTAGCGTATTTCTCTCCCTCACCTCTCTCATTTCCCACCCATTTTTTAATATTTTTATATATATTTATATATTTTTATATATATATATTTGTGTATGTGTATATAAAATTAATGCTTGGACTCATTATTAAATTAAAAAGTCATATCAGAAGGTTTCTTCAGGAAATACTCATTTATTCTCGCGCAGGGGCACGTTGTCGGCTGCCCTTGTTAGGCCCACCACCGCAAAGACTTAGAGACACCAGTGACTTCGTGAAGATGGATCGGGACCTCGGATCGTGGTGCATTACGTCCACATSACCAGACTTCACCTGCCCTGCTCATACATTTATTTGTGCTTGTTTTTTTTTAGAAGGGTCCATCTCCGTGCGTGCTCCAGGCAGTAATGAGGTAGGGAAGGTCTGTGGCCRTAGTGCCTCAAGAGGCCTCTTCCTCTGAGCTGCTTTCCTGGATAAACTGTCTCAGCTTGAAGCTTAGAAACAGAAATATTTTATTTTATGAATAAAAATATACTTTGAGCTGTCCGTTTCAAACAGTGGAGAGGGTGGTGTTGCTACACGGTTGTCAGGCACTAAGCTCCTGTTAGTTGCCAGATTTTCATGGTGTTTAGAGGAGTAATATTTTGAAGTGGACATTCTCGTGGCTTCCAAAAACATTTGAATTGTTAATTTCCATCAATGTCATATAGGCTTTTTCACGGAACTGGATAATGAGGTAAAGCAGTCATTTTGGTATTGCCACATTTAGGTTACTGGAAAATCTGCTGTGACATAAATGGGCTTTAAAAAAAAAACAAAATAAAATGAAACTTCTTTAACTATCCCCCCTCCCTTTATCTGAACAAAATAAAATGCTAAGAAGGGAGTTTAAATTATTAAGTAAGTGCCCAAGGTATGAGTTTTACTCCTTTCTACCTGTAGGACGTGAATAAAAATACAAGAGTTTGTTTTCAAAGTTAGTTCTACATCAGGTTTGTTTGATTTTTCTTTGACTTCCTTTCTGGTCCTTTCCCCCATCACTCTTCCCTCCCCCAGCTGCCACCACGCACCGTTCTTGCTAGCTTTCTTGCAAAGCTGCCAAGAAACTGTGAGCAAATTTAATGTCTGAATAACTGCTTGGTCTCTCAGTGACCTTGAAAAAATTACTTTGCATCATTAAAAATTCATAGAAATGAAATTTTTGTGAGRAGACTGGCACATGCAAAATTAGTACTTGTTGAAATGCAGCTGGAGTAATCCAACCTAGTGAACTTTCAAAATTGTAATTCTTCTGAGAGCTAATTGCGGCCACCTTACAACTTGGATCAAGTGTTGCTATTTGACTTTCTCAAATAGTATCATCCTGTGTGTGATGTACCTGTAAGCATATGCAGTAAATGTACGTAAAATGCATATGTAGGCTTACAGGGACAAAAATGTTAGAAGATGGTTGAACGCTGCTACGACAATATGTGCTGCATCCGGATGTAATGAGCGAGCGGGACTGTTGGGAAGCAGGTGAATTATCCTGCTTTGCTGATGTTGAGGGCTGWGCAGGGCTCTGGGCTGTAGATCCGGCCTGTGCGGTTAACTAGCTTTGGTGCCATGAGGTTCATGTCCAAAGTCAAGCGGGACTTCCTGAAATCCACGAATTTATCAGTTCAGATTTCATCCCGTTGCATTGGTCATCTAAGCTGCAAAGCCCAGGTGGGTGGCTGGAGAAAAAGGAAAAGAAAGAGGCAATGTTTCGAGTGTGTTTGGGCGCTAACCATATTCCGTGTTTTCTCGCTTCCCTGTTTTATGTGAAGAATGTTTTGTCAAAGAAAAACATAAACATAATTAAATAATAACCACTGAAGTACAGTATCTAGGAAAACAGTGCTTTTCCCCTTCGGCAGCAGGGTGCGACGGAGGCTCTGGCAGATGCTGCTTGGAACCAGTTTAGGGAATAAAACACGGCGCTCACCTCGGCACGGCCTGAGTGGCAGGGATGCCGGCCCGGGACCAGAGCGCCGGCCCGCTGCGCCCTTGCTGAGCCACGCTGCCACAGCACTTCGCGCTTCTGGGCACCGGCTAAAGCCCTCGGGGGCTGGCGCTCTGTTTTTAACGGTGTAGTTTGTTCCTTTATTCCCGTTTTCAGCAAAACCCTGTCAGGGTAGCACTAGAAGCGTAATTTKGGGGAGCAGGTCTCACTCCTTGTTGATTTTTGTTTTGGTCCTAGGCATTTTCCTGCCTTCGCTTTACAGTATCTTGTTTTTTCTAAAGCCACCGCGTTGCGTTCGCTAGCTCCTTGCTGCCGGTTGCCATTAGCATATCTCTGGGCCGCCCCTGGTGCAGAACTGTCCCCAGGTGAAAGCCCCGGTGGGCTGCGAGGGAAGAGGCTGCAATTTGCAGAGTCCATTATCACCTCCGGACGTGTAGAACGATAATGGAAGTGACAGAGGTGCAGCTGAAAATTGGCTCTTAATATTTTATGTGTTAAAGCTGAGGATTGGAAATCTCACACTGCTCTTCGGGGAAAATGAAGTGTGCGCGTCCCTTCCCCCCCCCCCCCTTCCATCCAATTCAACCGTTGGGCAAATCAGCTCTCCTTTTACACCTACGCGTGACGAAAGTGTTATGCTTCAGTAGTGATTTTTTTTAAAAGACAATGACATGAAATATTGCAGAGAATGAACAGAGTTATCCAGMCAGTGTAGGATGGTGCCATCAGTATCAGTGCTGCAGGGAAACTTTGGAAAATGCACATACACGACTACTTCTTACTGCCTTTCTCCCTTTGAGGTAGGCACAAAACAAAATGTCTGCCCTGAAGCAGCATCTTCAAATTGCTTTCGTCCAAATCTTCTCTGCGGCTTGTCGCCTGTAACCTCTTTGGTTTCATCACTCTCTTATAATGCTTGCAAATTATGCTCCTTTATCAAGGCGGTCCCCTTCCCCCTCCTCCGCACATACACACCAAACTATTATTCAAGATTACTGTTCATCTCTTCACATGTAATGTGTCATGGATACATAATTTTAAGTAGTTTCTTCTTCTAAATGACTTATGCAAATAGCAAATTAGCTTCCTGGCCTTTCACCAAACCCTGCCGACTTTCTGCGTCGTCTCGGTGCTGATTACAAGCAGTGTTAGATGAAACTGGTTCTTGCAGCTTGGCTTTATCAATTTCTTGTGTTCTTACATCAGTTAAAAACGCTTAGAAGTGGGTGCTGCCCTGATTCCCATTGACCTAGAGATTTCCTGAGTGCTTTGGAGGACTCCTTCCCTTCTGCTTAGCCCCTGACGTGCAAATACTGAGATAGGGAATAAGAGCACTCTGCTGAAGGGTATTTCCATGAGCACACAAGTGATTCGTACTTTCCTGATACGCTCTGCCTTTTTGAATGAGATGTTCCTATCCTTTTCACAGCAAAGTCTTAATATGTACTCAGTTGTTTCCCCCGCAGATGAGTCTCACTGTAAACAGACTCGTGAGCCAGGCACTGATACAATTTAATGCCACCAGTTGGCCAACATTATACTTGGCCCTAAATTCAACTTGATATCGTGGGTTGCCTTACTCTGTGCTGTGTGTTGTTTCTGATGTCCTACCCACGACTGGAAATGTTTAAATATTAATGCAAGCCACCATTTTGTACTTGTCATTAAAGTAATGGGCTGTGAGTTGTGTTGATAATAYATTAAACTAGGATTTAGGGAACATGAGTTCTGGTCATAGTTCTGCAGAGGCTTCAGTTGAGACTCGTGATTTCTCCATGACTCAGTTCTTCATTTTTTAATGAGAAGTAAACACACTTTCTCGGTAGATTTGTTGTGATTTAACTGTTAATAATTTGGGGATTGCTCAGATATGATGCCATTATGACAAGGGAAATACTTTGAAAAATCTGGTGTTACTCCTCGCTTTATAGACTGGTTTTGAAAGAACTTCAGTGTAAAAGAGGTTGTGACATTGTGGCTATTCATGTTTTTATAGTGTTCTGAACTAATTTCACAGAACTGTAAACCACTATCACCCACCCACACTCACATTTCCTGTCTCTCTTCTCAGCAGAGATGAATTAAGTTGCACGGATCACCATTAGATGTAGCTGGCTGGAGCTGGGTTGCAAGAGTGCCAGTTTGAAGCAGGGCAAATTGCCAGAATAATAAACATCTTTTCTTCAGTGGTTCCCACTTGACTGTTGTGAAAGTTATAGAGGTTTTTTAATTAAAATTTGTTATTATTGAAATGAGCAACCCTGCATGCCATATGGGAACAAATAAAATATAAAGTCCACCCTTTCCACACTATTTGTATTCTGTGTTTTAGCTTGTTCTCTTTTAAATAAAGAACTAAAGAATCACCCTATTAAGATTTAATTAACTTCACACATGCGCACACACACACCCCCAGAATCCTAACTAAGAATGAGGAGCAAATGTTTCCGGTAATCCTGGGAACATTTTATTTGATATAGAATAAAACTACCCAGATTCAGATTTAGCTATTTAATTGCCATGTTTGTGCACAATTTCTATATCTCATGCCAAACCTACTGCAAATAGGCAATGAGTTTTTCTAATGGAAAGCCCTCGTGCAGATGGTCAGAAGGCACAGTATATTTGTAGGACATTACAAGAAGTCATAAAAAGTGAAAGAAGGTGCTCTCATAGATGGAGCAAGGTGAGGAGAGAAGAATGGGATGGGAGTAAAAGCTAGACTGGACAGCTGGAGTCTTCAGTCCTTTTTGAGGGCATTCRGAAGTGTTGAGAAAGGGAGGAAAAAATGTTTGAGGAAGAATTTTCTCCATATCAGATGGCTGAGAGAAGCAAACAATGAGCCACCAGCTCCAGCTCCTCAAACTTCAGGCTATTTGGATCTGGGGTTTGGATTTGTAATAAGTGCCCCTGAAAATAAAACAATTCACACGTTTTGCTTTTTACAAAATACAAGAGTTTTCTGATTTGACCTTAAAAATTGAAGTTCAGTTGKCTATGAGGTGTTATTTAAGAGTATCCTCATGCAGCAGAGGGATTTGTCCTAGTGTCGTCATTCAGAACTTCCCTCATGTCCCTACTGCTATGCAACATTTCTTGGGTGGATGGTGTATTGTTCTTGTTTCTCTTTAATGTTTGAGTATGCAACTGAGAAGTGCTTCACCTTGGAAATTATATTTGAATTTGGACTGAAAGCTTATGTGTGAGATGATAACTGTTCTGAGTAAATAAAATTCACCCTTATACAGAGAGCAACACAGGAGTGTTGTATCCTCAGTGCAAGTTTCATGGGTTTTTGCAAAGTAAGGTTTGTTACGTGCCTTGACTCACAYGTCTTGCTGTGCTCTTTGCTATCTATCACGCAGAGCATTCTCTCAGACACATTCTAATAAAATCTAGAGGTATATTTTCTTGTAATAAAGAGGCAAATCTGAAATGAGTCATCATGATCATTTTTTTAAATTGTTTATGCTATCATGTATTCCTCATTGCTGAAATCATCTTTCTAACAGATTTCCTGCAAATTTCATATTATGCCACACTACAGCTGGTGACCTACATGCTCTCATCTACATGTTTTTTTTATATTAAGAATTGAGTTTGACTTAGTTTTCTTATCTTTTATTTATTGATAGAATGTTTTTAAGAAACCAAGGAGAAAAGAATGAATAACAGGGAGATTTATAAGTCAAATGATGAGAACAGAATTTAGCCTGTTGTATAATAATTGAGTGGCAAAAACAATTCCCCCTGTTGTAGAGAGATTAATCAAAAGATTAACCAAAAATACTGCTAACAGCAGTTCTTAGGACAGTCCAGAATATGTCCTAGACAAAATTAATGCTCCCAAATTGCTAAGGAACTCAGGGACTTCAAGATTTAACTTGAAGTGTTACAGTCAGTAAATCATTTCCAATAGCTGTGTCAGGTTTGTATTTCTTTGTTTTGTTTTGTATGTTTTGCATGTGTAAAATCACATCAGAACTTTGTCATCTGTATGGTGCAAGGGGTCAGATTTTTGAATCCAGTCATCTTTGGGTCCCTCACTTCCTGGTCAGGTTGTGCCAGGCCAGTGCTCTGGAGGTGCTCTGAGTTGCACTGCTATCTGTTCGATAGAAAATTGTGTGGCAGCTGTCGATTTTTGTGGCGTATGGAGACTTCCTTCTCCATCTTTTCCCATCTCCAGGACTGATCACAAAGCAGTTGACRTAGGCACTACCTTAATGGCTTTTAGTCACCTTAGGATCTTGCTGTATAAGCAAAGGGATCCTTCATTAGTCAGCTGTATTGATTTTATGTTGGTTTTATGCAACTGCAACCTGCTGCAAAAGAGGTCTTACTCCACAGGAYTGGATGTCACAGAGCCTTGGTGTGGCATTGTGTATCTCTAGGGAGAGCACTGCTGCTTGCCAGATCAAGGGCTATAATGAAGAGCATGTCTTGTTAGGGGGCATCTGTGTCTGTTAACTGAATAGGTGACCTGAGTCATTCTATAGAAATATTTAGCCCAAATAACTTCTTCTGTGATGTGGATTTACTATGATCTGTTTCTCAATCTGGTTCCCAATGGGTTTATTGCAATAAAAAGAATTTAGGAAAGAAATGAAAAATGAACAATACTGAAAAGGAAAATGGGAGTCCTGCAGAATTCATAGTGCCTTTCATAGTGCAAGGGAGAAAGAAGCAGCAGAAGGCAAATAGCTTCTGAAAATTTCACTGAAATGTTCTGTTGTCTTCAGACTCTTTCCACTGCCAAAGTAAGCTGAAAATCACAGCAAACTGGGAGTGAGGTGACAGCTTTGTCATTTTTTAAATTGTTTTTTGTCTTTATCTTCATGACTGACATACTCAGTGCTTTACTTTCAGAACTGTCAACTTTCCTACCCAAAATGCTTTCAAATACTGTGGAGTTCCTCTTAAGGAACAACTATGTCAGATGTGCACATCTGTTTCTGATACRTCAGTGTACACAAGGACCTGAAAAGGGAGCTAATCCCTGCCTCTCTTGCCCCTCTTTCCTTTAAATCAGATAATTCCGGTCCTGGAACTCTTTTAAAGTATGAAGGGAACCAAGCCAGAACCATGGCTTTAATCCAGGAACCCTCCAACCTGAGAAACTTTGCTCCTTTAACAGGAGCTCAGTGGTGCAACTGTTCCTCCACATTTTTGGGCAGGACCCGTTAGTAGCTACTCCCTCTGTTGCAGGCCTCTCCCACCCTGGACCCGGTAGGTGAGACAGGACATCTGACACATATGTGATGAGCGGTGCTCAGCATCAGCTGGGGAACGTGGTGATCAAAGGGCCTCCGGAGAGTCTCAACAATCTCTTGTGAGCTACAACAGGCAAGGCTAGGAGATATTGCAATGCCCAGTGGCACAAATAAGGTTCCCTTTGCTGTTTTAACCATGACAGTTCTTAACTTTCAAGGTCTGGTGTCCAGAAAGCTCTGGTCCTCCTCGGTTAAGGGCTGTGAAATGCAATATAATATGGTTCCCTGTCTTCTTGTGTTTAAGAAATGGTCTAAAGAGTGAGGAGAGCTATCAAATATCCTTCATTTAGACACGTTCTTCCTGCCTTCCTTTGCTGAAACTTCTGTACCACAATATTGAATTTGAGTGAAAGTATTGGGTGATTAAAACCAGGCAGCAAAGCAGTATGATTCCATGTAACGTCTAAGGGTTTTCTTCAGAGGATAATCTCGTAACTCAGTATTTCACTTTTGCTGACTTTGTTGCCACTGTAAAGACTTTCAAGATGTACTTCTTGGCTGTAAAAATGGGTTCATTCTTGTTGAATAGCCAGCTTGCTTTCTGGGTGATGGCCAAAAGTAAAATTCTTAAGTAAAACTGCTACCATTGATTCTTCATCAGTTACTCCGATTCATTATCACATATTCTGTATGTGGTTAAATGAGTTCTCATGTTACAGACTGTTGCTGCAGAAAATGATCAACATTTTTTGCATTGCTCGTCCCCTCAGTATTTTGAAGGGGGGGGAAGGAAAACCAAACCAAAACAGTATTTCTTAAGTAGTTAAAGGCTAAAGCAACAATGAACACAATCCTGCTGTGTCGCATGGGAGGGCATTTGAACACCGCAGAAGTTTCAGGGATGGTGCTCTTGCAGTTTGTGTGGTTTGCTTTTGACATATTCCAGTTTTGAGCTCCTGAGGTCCCCTGAGGCTTTATGTGGATTGAGGAGAGCTTTAGTTAAGCTTGATTTGATTCAGCACTCTTGGAGCCAAGACAAAACAAAACTTTCATATTTCCTAAAGAGCATGTTATCCTCAAAACACTTAATTTGTACCCTCTACTTTTCCTAGTAAAAGAGGCAGTGCTGCTTTCCAGTGTATGGCATATTAGCAGGGCTTTTTTCCCTTCTGTGCCTCCCTTGCATCTCCATTTTAACTATAGTAGAGGTTGCATTTTTTACCTGTATTTGCCTGCAGATCTTGACAAGTGTATCATACAAATGGACTGTATAACCAGGAAGAATAAAGTGATAAAAATGGACCTGAGGAGGGTATTTTGTTTTGCACACTGTGCACATCTGAAAACCTGTTTTGTCCTACTGTGGCTGTGCGAAAGAAAATCTCAGAGTGCAAGGGGGAGAAAATGTGCATTAGTAAATATGTGATAGTGTTTCACAAATAAGACAAGGTGAAAAATGCCCCTGCAGTGGGACAGGAGCAAGAAAATATTATCCATCAGTATTGTGAAATGGGTAGAAAATCTTGTAGCCAAGCTGGGCAGTGTATTGAAAAACTAATCCTCTGGATATTTTCCCAGGACTAATCTGATGGCCTCTTTTTGCTGCTGAATGTTGTCCTATTTATTCTTAGCCTTGGCCACAACTCATGCAGCAGATATGAGTTTGGGATGGCGTAATACTCCTGAGGGTCTGAGTCCACATATCAGCCCCTAAATGTCTGTCTCCGTTACAGGTGGTGGAGTCTTAAAAACTGCTAAGCAGAAGCCTCTTGCAGGCAGTGACAGGGAAGTGGAAGACGAGCTCCCCAGATCACAGGCAAGGGAGCGGGTTTGTAGAGCTTCCCACGCTCGGTCTCTGACCGAACAGAAGATACTCACGAGTGTTTTAAATGGCAGCGAACACCGGCYCCCATCTCCAACACACACAGGCACAGAGCTGGAGACTCGTCTCAGCTCTGCAGATGTGAGCCTGGAGCGGTTCCACTGACTTCACTGGGCGACTGCTGGGGGGCAGCAACAGAAATGAGATCAGACGCTGGCCCATGGCCTCCGGTGTTACGCAGCTCCGTGCTTATTTATGGCTGCACGGGCCATGGTCCAGGATAAAATAAATAAAGATCACATCCACCATCCAAAAAGGACATAGACAGGGACTAAAGATGCAGAGATGAGACAGCAGTTTAGAAGCAGTTTTTCTGCACCGAGCTGGGCTCTGTTGCATGGATGTAGAACAGAGATCCTGGGGCTTTCAAGTATACTTGTTCTTGTGCTTCATTTTCATCAGCTGCTTATTTTGCTGGGATCAGTAGTAACCTCATTTCTGTAAATACTTGCAGTTTTGCCTGGCAAATTCATGCCCAGTGTGATAGGCAACACACAGAAGGTGAAGAGATCTCTGCTTATCTGCCATGTGCAGGAGTCAGGCTGGAAAGGTTAGATTTAGAGAAGGGATCACGTGGAGCTGGCTCTGATCCTCATGAGGCTTCCCCAGGCATGCCGTGGCATGCACCAGTGCGGGGCCACAGCTAGTGCAAAACAGAAGCATATTTAAAGTAAGTTATGGATGCTCCTTCATACCTGGAAATCCATGAGAGCAAAGCCACGCACCTAGGCAAGGAGATGGGAGGGTACGGGAGAGCGCGAGCCTTGCGTCTGCTCTTGCTGGCCAAATCTTGGGCTCTCCCTTGCTACACCTATGTGCAATACCCAGAACGATGGGAGCTTCATTTTGACTGTCGTATCTAGGCACTGCATAACACAAGCTAGTAGTCATTAAAAAAAAAAAAAAAAAAAAGCGGTGATCTTTCTTATCCAAGCTAACAAATGATTGCTCCCTGTCAGTATCTAGCTTATGTTAAATCTGTGTGGCAAAGAAGTAGCGTGTGTTTTCTATGCCTATAAGACTCCCATGTCTTTCCTGCTGCATTTCTGCTGCTTTATATTTGCAAGCTGTCCCTTTCTAGAACTGGAGGGAGGAGTGGGACTGACTAGCAAGATAAATCTGAGTTCCCTGCAGTGCTAACAAAAGTGTTGCAGAGATGTTCTCTGGGAAGAAGAGGGCAAAGGCAGTAAATGCATTTTCCATACAGCAGAGCTCCTTTATTAGTTTCTTTTCTTCTGGTTTGGCTTGTTTGGTTTCAGTGAGTGAATAAGATCTGCACGCATTATTAATAGAGTCAGGAGCACAAGTGAGCTGGCTTTTACCCACAGCCCTGCCGTTATCTCTAACACACAAATAAACTACAGCTAAATTGCAGAATTAATCACACTAAATTCTTGGGCCCTGATAAGGAGATTGCCACTCTATTTTTATTTATTTTGAGCCTGGAAAACAATTTAGCTGAATTCCTCTGGATGTGCTGGTTTTTTGGTATCCTATGGTGTTACATTAGATGTTATCGTTACTGCTGCATTAGTGTGTCAGAGCAGCATTCCAGTGATGATATCCACTTTATTCAACCCCACTGCTAAATGAACTGGGACAGAAAAGCTAATTATACCTTTGCTATGGAGCAAGGTTTCCTATTATCCAGTCTACCCACTGCAAGAGAAACATACTCCAAGAGCTGCAAGCCTTGGCATCCATTTATTTTTCCCTATACAGCTTAGGGGCTACCTGAAAAGTGGTGGGTTTTTTAGGTTTTGGTGATTTCAGACCTCTCTGGAAYGTGGACCTTTGGAGAGTGGTGGCAGCAGCTGTTTACCGAAAGGTCCAGAGTCCGGTATAATAATACAGTGTGCCTGAAATTGTAAAGGGCCCAGGCTCCGGATGTGGTTTATAATATTCGAAAGGGATGGCCCAGCCCAGCAACGTGCTGCCATTTGGGGARGAAATACAGGCAGCTTTGACACATCCGACTTGCTCTGTGCAGAGCTGGCACAGGATTAGCATGTACATATTTTGGCTGTCCCTGGTCTGCTGCCTGCCTTACCCGTGCCTGCAAGGGTTGCTCAGCCACAGATCACCCCTCTCTGCACTTTAGGAAAGGCAGAAGGTGGGAACACAAGAAACTCACTGGTCTGAGTGGAAGGAGGTGAAGGCAACTGTGCACAAGGCTTCTCCTGTGCTAGAGCTGGGACAAGGCAAATTTTGGAGGCAGGAGGGAATGYGACCTAACAAATCATGGAAGTAGGGGTAGGCTTCACATCCGAACAGCACTTTGCATAACCCGTATGAATTTTTCAGTGAGTCCTCTTTAACCATGTTCAGTCTTCTGTGATGTTTTTCGGTGAATATTTAGGCAAATAAATTTTAGCTGGAAATATGGTTGCAGAGGGGAAAGCTGCAAAATAATTTTTGTTTCTACGTGTGATTAATTCAGCTAATGCATTTTTAGAGAAACAGGCAGAATATTTGGGAATAGTTTTTGTTGACCAAAACCTTTTGCTGAAAATAAACTCTGAAAATTATACCTAGGTTTAGAAGCCACATCCTTTATGGAGCTTGTGTAGGTTTGCTGTGTGTGCAGACACAATCAGCACTATAAGCATAATAAACCTTAGTCATAAAAAATAACAAACATGTCTGATGAAACCATGACCTGATTATAAAAAACATTTTAGTTTCACTGAATGAACTATTTTCTGAAAATGATTAACTTGGATGTAGTAATAAATGAAGTAATAACTCTCTCCATTTGATCCTCTGGGTTTAATCCATGAGACAAGATTTACRACTGGACCCATTAACTCTTGTGCTGGGAAATTTTTTGTTGGGAAATTTGCTCTTTGTCTCCCATCTGCATGATTTTAATTTGGAAGGTTTGCATTCAGACAGGTGCATCTTGGATTTCAGTTGAAGTAGGGAAAACTTTGAGAGTATTTCACACTGAAAATACACAAGATAAGGTATCAAAGCAATGCTCTGCTGATTTATGCCGTATTGTGCTAGTCTTTAGGAAATTAAGTTATGGTCTGACTGAAGCCTAAAAAAGGAGGAAAATCCATTTAAAGCTTCCATTCCATTCTGAATTCATGCTACTGTTGCCAAATGTGGTGGCTACAAGATCACTTGTGGATCTATTTCTGCATGAGAGAAGACCATATGAACGGCAATATCTTGTCCTAACCGGATGTATTAAGAAGAGAATGGAGGACTTTGCATTTCCCTGTCTCTGTGGATTTAAGCTGGTCTACTGCAGTTACGTTAGGCAATTTGAAGAGACAGCATATATATTTTTACATTTTAATAGTCTGAATTCCTACAATGAGAAAGGTACTAAAGCATATAAGTGCACTATATGGGAGATTCAGCCAAGCCAAAATGCCAAATCTCAGCAAGTCTGGGCTTTAGGGTAGTTCAGCACCAGAATTAAGTGTGTCCTCAGTTTTAGGCACTCAAGAGTGACAGAGGAATGCACTTTTGCAATGACTTGAGTTGGAAACTCTACAAGAGGTCTAGGAACCTAACTTTAAATATTTTTAAATATTTTTCACTCCAGACCTTGTGTCATGTCCCATCCCATAGCAAAAAGTAAGGACTGTCATCAGCCTTGCAGAGTCAAAAGCGCTCTGTGGCTATTGCACATTGAAACCTTAGGAGCCACACTCTTAGTTTGGCTCTCACAGCATACAGCATATTTCTTAGAAATTGTGTTCCAAGACACTCTCCGTAGCTATATAATAGCTGCAGAATGAGGTGCATTATCTGCTGACAGCAACAGCATCATTGTTATTAAGCTCAAGTGAGATCTCTTTGTTTCTTCCTTAAATTGTTTGAAAATGGACTTTTAACTTACAGGGTTAAAAAAACAAACAAACTAAATAACAGAAACACAGTATTGCTAAAAGCAATATCCCAATTTTGGGTTCTTTTCCTTTTAAAGGAATTAGTACAGACGGGCCTTGCTGCCTTTGTGTCATGTAATCCCATGCTCAAAAAGTAAGAGGGGTGTGTGTGTGCGTGCATATATATATGTGTGTGTTTGTATATGTATATAAATATTCACTGCCTGGAGTAGAAAAAAAAATCAGGAAAAGTGTAAGTGCCTATTTCAGATTGTTACTACTGACAGTAATGGGGAAATAAGTTTCTTTACAGTGTGCTTTCAGACACTAAAATAATACGCTTGTTACTATCCACAGCATTCAAAGTTCCTTAACATCAGTGAGAGCTTAATTATAAAATATTATCTCACAATAAGCACATGCAATGTTGCATAAGGGCAGACATTTATGAAGGACTGCTCCAATTACAGACTTCCCTTTTGCTGCTTTGCAAAGGCATATACCTCTCCGCCTGCTTTCAAGGAGCAGAGAAAGGCGAATCTGCATTGTGGGCCAACCCGGCACATGCAGAGCCGTACCAGCTGAGCAGTCCACTGACATCAAAGAAAGTCTTTGGAAGATAAAATCTTGGCATCATATGGCCAGCTAGGATTTCACCCAGGCTGCTTAAAATTAAAGCAGGTATGCGCATTTTCTGCAGACCTTGGACCTGAAGGCCAAACAGTACCCTGAGGTGGGGCTATACAAGCCTTTTGAACCGCACAGTGTAGGTGCACCACTAAACATCTGGAGAAGAAAGATTTCTTCTTTTTTCTTCTTTTCTTTTGTCCCCTAAAGCTGCTGAGATGAGAACACTAAAGGATTGGTTTTGGATGAGTATCTGGAAGGTGACTTAAATTAGTAAGCTGCACATAAATTTCCACAGTTCTTATTTGATCATTTCTGACATTCAGTGTTGAGTTAAAAAAGCAAACTGTTCAAAGGGCGTCCCGGATCAGGCACTATTTCTTTAGTTCAGCACCCACATTGAGAGGGCCTGTTCTGCAGAGGCCCTGCACCGTGTGTCAGATCAGCCCTTGGTGTTGGGGTGTAGGTGGCACTGATTTAGGCACGTAGGCTTGATAGGGTCGACACAAATGTCTCTTAAGCTAACGATGACAGAGACTGAACGTCAGGAACTTCTTGGGTCTGCCCATGGGGCGAGGGTTGAGGGGGGAAATGCGCCTTTGCAGTGTGGCGGGTTCGAAGTGGTTCGGGAACACCAGCCCCTTTCAGGGGGAGGCGAGTGCTGCAGCTGGGTTTGAAGCTGAGAGACGGCTTCTGGACAGACAAACTGAGGTTTTATTTTAGTATAGCAGCAGCCTATTTGAAAAAACAGCGTTGAAACAATATTATTAATGAAATTTGCATCTGGACTCGTGTAAATCACCTGCCAAAATAAGACATGATGTTATGCAGAATGATTCAGTCCAAACTTGTCAGAGAAGGAAGCCTGTAATGATAAGGCTGATAACACCTTAATTGCAGCTGCCTTGAACCTGATGACAGACTTAATTGAAAGAGGCGACCTCATGTTTTCAGGAATAGTTTTGAAAACGAAGCTACTGTGCTGTCACTCTAAATACTAATGTGCCAAAGTTTTTGACATACCTTTAATCCTGTCCTATGTTTTCTTTTATGATGCCATTTGCCATGTCTTTGCAGAGTTTCCTTGCTCTGCGCATAGACAGCTTGCACTGACAGCCAGCATAGCCAGAGGTTAGCTGTAGATGCCTGAGCTGGAAGGGTTACAGATCCTCCTTTCTTCCCAGATACCCTCACCGGCACCTAAACACACTCTGCTTTTGCTCTTGGTTCGCTGTCAATTTTACATTGTAAATTAGACAATCAAGCATTTCTCCCTATCTGGTAGATCTGGAAGTAGTTGCTGAATGCAATCAAAGTGAAAGCAAAAACTTCTCTTCCTTTGAGGAATTTATAAAGAGCTAGATGTCTGCACTCTGCTGCAGGACCCAGCTGCCGGCACTGTAGGTCCTGGAGGAAAGCGTGGCAGGTGGGTGGCAGCGGCACCGCGCACCCGAGGCGCAGCAGGAGCGAGGGAAGCGCTAGCCGGCGTACGGGGGTCTTCTTCCCGGGCTCTCACAGTGACGTGAATGCAGAGTAACTTCTGCATTTCTGCGGTCCTGTGGCAGTCTAACTTGCAGAGTTTAACCCCGGGACCTGCTCAGGGGAGAGCTGCTTGCTGCAGCTCTCTGATCACCTCTGATCTCCTCGCGCGGTTCCTTTTCAGGACGGGGCGAGTGCAGCGGCCCGTCTTCACGGAAGGGCAAAGCCATACAGGACTGGGCAGCGGGTCTGGCCTGCCACATCCCGTGTCTGTGCCCTTGGGCAACCCATTTCTTACCCTTTGGTTTACTCTTTCAAGCCCTTGCACATGGGAATAATCTGTTTTGATTTTATTTTTCCACCTGAAATCAAAATGACTGCTCACATCAGCTGTGTTTACAAGATCAGACCCCCTTCTTAGTGAAGATGAGTTAATCTCTGCTTTTCTTACCAGCAAATCTACCCAAGAGAAAATGGCCAGAAAATGTGTTACTGGCCTGGAGACTCACTAACCTACCATTTAAAAATGGGTTGAAAGGGTTTCTCTATGTTTAGGTAGAGTGCAGATCGATAAATCTTTAATAAACATCCAGTTTTTTAGATAATGCATCTTTTGAGCTATTGGGAATGCTACATTACATACAAAGAAGAGCTTCAGTACGAAAAAAAAAAAAGCTCTCATAAAATTTCAGCCCTGGGAATTTTACATTTTAATCAGTTTGCTTAATAAAATACAGTAAGGCTATTATAGTTGTCAACAGCATACTTTTCAGAAATCTAGCACAGCTGTCTCATTTATTAATGTAAATCACAAAAATAAATGGTAAATACAAAGCATTCAGCTGAAGTTGTCTTAACTCTCAAGATGGCTTTCTTATGCTATTGCCTCACTGGCTTAAGTTTATTGTGACAGCACTGCCCATCTGATGTCTTTATACTGAATTTTTAAATAAGCCTTAGAAGAAAGGAAAAAATATGGCTGCGGGTTTTTATTCAGAGTTAGAGACACCTCAAAGAGAGTTAAGTTTGTCCCAAAAGACATTTTACCGTGTCATTTTGGTTCAGATATGAATTGTGAGATGTATTTTTAAAAAAGGTTGGTGGTCTGGTATTTAAAAGTCATGTAAACAAGCTTGTGGTTATAACAGTGAAAAGTAGTTGTATGTATTATAATAAGGTAATAAATAATACATATCTGTCTATATCTATCCATCCATCCATCTATCTATCCATCCATACGTGTAAAACCACTCCTCTTAACTGTGAAATTACAAGTAGCAAAAATCCGTAATAGGCTCTGTGTATTTTGTCCTGGAAATGATTTTGAACCTAAACCTCAGATTTAGTGACACTCCTGTTTTGATCAGGTTTGGTTAGAAACCTATGTTTTCCGTGCGACACTGCGCTCTCCAGGCCATCGCCAAAATGTAGATCTCCACCTGCTTTCGGAGACAACTTTTTTATGCTTGGCCTTTCCTTTCGTGGAGGGGGTCCAGCGATAAACCATCACCGGCACTTACAGCTCGTTACAGCTCGCGCGCGTCGTCTGCGCCGAGCGACGTGGGAGCGAGCCTCGCGTCCCCGGGGCCGGGGGCGTCTGGGGTTCTCTCGGGGGGCGCCGGCACTGTCCTCCTCGTGCGGGAACCTCGCAGGGAGGCAAAGCCGAAGCGCGAGGTCCTCGTGGGCATCTGCGGGCCGGGCCCCGGACCCCCGCAGCGTCCCCCCCCCGGGCTACGAGGCAGCGAAGCGGCGCTTTCTGYGAGCTGCTAGCCGGGGACGGATGTCCCTGGCGGCCCCGGAGGGGCGTCAGGAGAGCGGGCGAGCTGGGAAGCGCTTTGGGAGAAAGGCGGGGGGAGCCCGGCCGCCTCGCGGCGAGCAAGGGGCCGCTCCCAGCGCGGGCTCCGAGGTGCCGGTTCGAACAGCTGAAGGGTTTGCTCCCCTGCGCAGCGRTTCGGGGCTTTACACCCTCGTCCTGCCAGAACTGCTGGGCGCCGGGGGGCCGCGCTGCGCGGCGGGGAGGGAGATTTCGCGGGGGGCCGGGGCCTTGTATCGCGGGACGGCGACGGGACCAGCGCTGCAGAGCAGTGGCGTTCGCCCGAGGAGCCGTAATTCTTCTCGGTTGCGTTCGTGCCCTCACTGTGAATTGTTTTATTTCTTCTGTAGATTTACTAAGCGCCTCTTGTCTTAATGGCTCAGTGCTTATTTACCAAGTTAAACCAGGCAACAAATTACCTAAGCTTGCCCAGGCACAATGGGCAACATGAGAGAACTGTCGTTATTCTGCTAGCAAATAAAAACAAATAATCAGGCCAGAAATAAACAAAATAGGAAGGCTTTTACTGCACTTTCTGCCTTTGCACTCTGCTAGATCTCCCTGGAGAGAAAAATCCATGTTCGAAGTCCTCGTGGCAAAAGACCTCTGCTATCCCCAYGGCCTCAATCCTGAGGAGTCTCCTGGCTGAGTACTAAGCACTGATTTTCTTCTTACTGGAATCTATGTGCGCTCTTGTCTTTTGTGACTGCTCCTAATATTGACATCGAAACGCACGTTCCCCCTAGCAGAGGCTGATCYGATCTGAGAGCTTACTCCATCCATTCATTTTGGCTCGACTTTGACTTCTAAAATGGAGCCGCGACGGGGCTACATTTCCCCGGTGATTTGCAGAGAGGTCAGGCTTTCGACAGGCGCGCAGGCGTTTTGTGGCTGGTTCCACAATTGGCCATTCTCCATGGAGCCCATTAAAGCTTTTATGCTACAATTTAGGCTAAGAAATTCTATTTTATCAATTTTATTGTGCTCAAGGTATCAAGGTGAATGTCAGATTAGATAATACAAATGAAGATAGCTTTACTGAAAGCCTGTGAAAGGCTCTGTGCTAATTTTATAACTTAGCTTATAAAGTGCTTCTGCTAATCTCGAATTGATTGTGAGTGAAAAGGCAGGGACTGTTTGGTCTTTTGAGAAGTTGGTTTTCCTGCTAGAAGTGACACAGTTGTGGGGTCTAGTTGAGAGCCTCCGATAATCACACTGGGTCCCAGGCATTTGGTTGTTTACAATCCCCGTACGTTTTCTCTGCAAACATTTTCCCTTCTCGGATGTTTGGTTTTGCTGACCCTCTCCAGTGAGGAGACAGCGTTCCTTTATTAATCTGTAAATCAGAGACGTTTAATTGGCTCCTTCAGTTTCGGCATGGATTTGGTCGTGTTCCAGTCGAAATAACGTCGCTTTGACCAACCACTGTGATGTCTGCTTTTCCAAGCAGGAGACAGAGGAAGAAGCAGAGATAAGAGACAGCCAAACAGAATGCCTTTTGTAATTTCCAATGGCCCGGTCTGCTCTGCTGTGGGCACAAGGCCAAATGTAATATATTACATAATATAACAATATAACCATATATATATACAGTTAATATTAGAGAAAACATGTGAATTTACAGTGTCTTAAATAGAAGGACTGTGCATGTTTCTTTTGAATAAAACAGCAATTGGTAGAAAGGAGAATTGTTTTTCCCTGTCCAACTAGCTCTAGACTTGAGACGCAGTTGCAATGCTGTTTGCATTTGCAGCTCTCCTCAGATCAATTGATAAGGAAGGCAGATGAAGACAGGCTCCTCTAATGATCGAAAAGAGCCCAAAGTATGTCAGGAATTTCTGAGAATCTTTCCAGGGTGTACTGCAGCTGAGTAAAAACAAGGAATAATCAAAAAAAAGCGTAGAGGAAGTACAAATACAGACTGCAGAGCTAGTCTCAAGGGTCGGTCCCATATCTAAGCTGTCTTCACTAGAATCTTTTTTTGTTTGTTTTTTAAAGGAAGCAACTGCATTTATTTTCCATTTCATTTTCTCTTGGTGGTCCCTCCAGCTTTGCATGATGGGCATCCTCATTACGTGGCCCAGAGGGTTGTGCACAGATGGGAAAGCCAAATAATCCCAGCGGGATGGGCACTGCCATCCTCCTTTCCTTCCTGCTCCTCGGAGCAGCTCTGTGCTGGTTAGACTTTGTGGGCTCCTTCAGTCCTTGCAAATCTGTTTCTTTTCACTTCCACTTGCAGGTATCTCTGAGTAATTTGCTTTCTCCTCTCCATTTTGAAGCTATCTCAGAGTCTGGACACACTGCTAAGAGTCATGCACCAAAGTTATAACTTGACGGATGCGTATGTAGGTTAGTCTTTAAGAAAGCAAAGACATAATCTCTTCTGGAGGCTGCTGGCGTGCACCGGCGATCAGCGCGTGCTGCCAGTCGCRAGTGCGTTACAGAGCAAGGCTCGGGGCCGCAGCCACCCCTGCCCTCCCCAGCCTCTCGTGACTCTGCCCGCACGAGGAGAAGCCCCTCTGATGTGCGCAGAGCTTGCTGTGGTGCGCACCCCATAGGAGGCTCCCAATGCACCCCTGAAATAGCAGGTATACCTTTGGTTTAATCTCCATAGGTCTTTTTTTTTCCCCAGCAAATATGAAATGGGAAAAGCAATGAGCCCTTTCCTTCTGCCCCCTCAGGCCCCAAGCGCCTCACAGAGCAGGGAAACCTGTGGCCAGGAGCTCGCTGCAGTGCATGCCCCTTGTCTTAATCAAGCTGCTCTTAGCGTTCAAACGGAAACGAGGAGGAAACGCGCCATGAGGAAACTGCAGACGGTCTGTACCCTGCCCTCATCAGTGCTGGCTGCTTATTCCAGATCATGTAGGTGACCGAATGCTGATGGGGCGAACCAGAGAAAAGGACGAGAACAGTAAAATGATGGTTTTAACTGTGGATTGATATATAGCAAGTAAAATAAAACACGAGCCACAACCCTCCGCCCCGTGTTCCCAAAGCCCCAGACAGTGCTGTTGAACTTTGTATTCCTGGGACAAATTCTTCACCTGGAAGCTGGTCTGATTTTTCTATCCATAGCAACTGGTCTGACAAAATCTACAAACCACTTCCCCTGAACATTGCTGCTTCTTCAGTTGTAGGCAAACATTGAAGTGAGTGTTTGATTTCACCATCCCTAACACCTCGTGAACAAATCAGACTGGAGAGGTGCATGTTCCCTTCAGGTGATGCAAGCCTCGTTCACTCAATACATGCTTTTAACCGTCGTTTCACTGTTCCCGTAATCTTGTGTGTCCTAGRTAGGATTTGTGACTAAGCCATTGCCAGACAAAACATACAGGAGAAACCTATAAATGCAGCTCACCTGAATTTATATGAGGGATGTGTTGACTCCGCTGCTGCGAGCTGAGTCCGTGGCCCTGCTCTGATTTGTATCAGTGAGCAAACATCCACTCCGGTGCTCAGCTCAGAGCTGCCCCAGCAGCTCGCCTGCCGCAAAGCTTCATCATCGCTCGCTCGCCTTTTTTTTTTTAACTTTGAAAGTGGGAGGCTTTGATTTTCATCAGCACCAAAGACCTGCCAGTCAGTGAACGACTGGATTTCATTTTCTTTTTTTTTTTCCATGGCGGTTCTCGAGGTGGGGGGTTGCCTCTCAGCCCGGATTAACTGAGGAAAGGGAATTGCCTACCACAGGTAATGGGCAAGATAAAGCTGCTCGCTGGTCAAAGCGCTTGATGCAATCCAGGCGGTCCACACCGAATGATTAAACAATAAACCCCAGTTCATCGGGACGAATGGGCAAGGTTTGTTATCCGAGCGGGAAGATAAGGCCAGGCTGCTCGGAGGAGCAAGCTGCTGTGCGGGGACTCTGCAGAGGYGAGCGGGCAAGGGGATGCCATTGGTAACACAGCACCTCACTGACTGTCGGGGGAAGAGCTTGCTCGGGCCCCCTAACTACTACCGCTTAAATTGCCCRGCCTTAAATAAACAGAGCGAGGGGGGAAAGCTTTTAGATGTCTTAGCAGAGCCGTTACAAGGAGCTGAGAGCGCAAGCTGTGAAAGAAGGAGCTGTGATGGACAGGACTGGAGCTAAAGATCAGGGTGGTGCCTAAACACAGGGCAGATAATAGACTTCTGGTGGCCGGGCTTTGGCGGAGAGGGCAAACGGTAGCAGCCTTGTCAGAAAGGAGAATTGCTGGGTTTGCCCACTTGACCTCTGGTCTGAATAGATGGGCTTAAGGAAAGCACAAAAAGCTTTGTGCAAAAGCACTCTGCTCCCTTGGTGCCTGCAGGTCCTGTCCAAGGCTCCGGGGCTAACGGCTGCTCTCTCTTTGGGGCCCCTCTTTGTTTATTTGCCTTCTTAGCGTCTTTGAAATCCTGCTATATGAAGTCATGTGTAAATATAAAAGAAATAAACAGTTTAATGGGAATAAAAAGAAACTTCTGTGTTCCTGCATCATATCCCACTGAGGGATATGTTGCCGTTTTAAATAACTAGTAAAGTGGCTACAGAATTTAAAGAAGAATGAAAGGAGGGACACAGACTTTGAATTCATAAATCTTTAGGTCTGATCCTACAGGCGGGCTACAGGAATTTGTTTTGGCACATGGGATCTTTGGGCTGTGGATGGCAGGACTGTAGGCCCTGTTGTGCTTAATTACTGTCACAGATTTTCCATATGAACAAATGCAGATAACAAATATTGTAGAAGTTACAAAAATAACAGGAACACCAGGAACCCCGTTGCAGTGCTCCAGAGCACATTTTTTCCTCCTTTCTACTGGTACAAGGCTTTGTCTTGGGTTCAGACCTTGGCACTGCAATGCAGCTCTGTGAAGTTAAAAACCTAAGAGCCTTGAGAGTAAGGCCAGTGTCAGAGCTGAATGATAAGTTTAGTTTGAAACCTGTTCTCAATTTAAAAATGGTCTTTTTTCAACAGCAAAAGCACAACTGGAACTTTTCCGTTTTATTTTTTAATGTTGCCTTCTATCCTCCAGACTTTGAAGGTTGGATATTTTCAGAAAAATAAAAGTAATCCCATTGGGCTCCTAAGAACCAAAACTTTTAACAATTTTCACTGTGCTGGCTTTCTAGCTTTCAGTCAAACTGTCAGGTTTTTATTCCTCTTTCTGTGTGTTTGTGATTCTCCACTCCTATAGTGGTATCTACATATTTTGTTATTCTACTTATTTGAGGTATTGTCACTGAAATCGGGCCTTTGGTAACAGTATGGCTGGCTTTCACAGGGCGATCACCGGTCTTGCAGTATTTGGGGTGCTGTTAGACTGCAGCTGATGGGGTGGAGTTGGTGTTTGGGATAGACACGTTTCTCCCTACATCACGGTAGACCGGAGCTGGAAAATGTGACCTCTGGGCTTTCCAGGGCCCAAAGGTAAATCACAAAGAGCCTTGAGCAGATCCTTTTAAAATCTTCCTTTCCTTTTCTTTCGTTCTGTGGGGTTTTTTTAGCCAGGCTCATAAATGGTCAGAGTGGGAAGGTTCGGCTGATTTTGTATTTGTTGGCGGTGTTGTGCCTGGTACATGAGGAGGTGGAAGAAAAAGGTAGCAGGTCCGAAAGCCAGGGAGAAAGAGACGGCTCCCGGCCCTGCGCTCGTCGCCAGGAGGGCGGCCGGGGGGCCGTCCCAGGTCACCCACTTGTGGTGCCTGCTGGGATGCCTGGCTTTTTGCAAGATTGGGGGGGGGGGGGGGTTGCAATTTCCTGTCCCATCTTGCCTCTCACGTGCATGTGCCACTGATTTTGTCAGCCTCTCCTCTCACCCACCAAGAGTGATGAGCCTGTGCCTTTGGCTGGTGAATCCTGCTACTACAGGAGAGGTTTTCCCCCGAATCCCCTAACTAGATAGTACCAAGCTGAGCCCTACAGTCTGCAAAGTGTATTTCTTCCACTGCTCCCTGTCTTCTAATAAAAATAAGGCCCTTCCTCTGACATTATATGGTGCTTTTGTTTTGTACAGATTACAGTGAAATTCTCACTTAGAAGGTTATTATAGTTTATAATCCCCTGAAACTCCATTATGAATCCCCTTGTAATACCAAGTACCTAGCTGTCATGTATGCAAATGCCTTATCTCCTGAGAGCAGCCGGGCACAGAGGGTGCCCTTTGCTGAACACTTTAAGGTATGTGCTGAGATTGCTGCTTTCTATTTGTGCAAGTTTATCCCAAAAGGAACCTGCCCTCAAATCAATAATGGTTCTATATTCGTCCAGGAGTTTTTGTTGCTTTGCTTAGCTGCACCGACACAAATCTAAACCAGAAAAGTTACTGAAGCAGGAAGACAGATTTCTACCGGCTGCTACCAGGAATACCTCATTACTCAAAATTTGTGGGGCCCACCAAGACAAGGATATCACACTGTACCTGCAGTCTGCCTTGTCTGTGCTGATCAGTGGTGGTGTATACTTTCAAGTGGCTGATTTTGCATCTTAAAAAAAGATTACAACAATTCTTTATAGTCTCCTGCAGTACTTTTGTTCCTAGGAAATGTTCAGTGAGCAGACAGGGCTTAGCTGTGCTGCCTCCTGGTAGAGGGGATCTTCTCTTCTTACCAGCAGTAACTTAGAGATCTGAATTTCTTACCAAATGCCCAGTCCTGTCTTAGGGCTTGTTTTGTCTCTAACTTCTTCCTGCCTACGCTTCTATTCAGCCAATAGTAGTCTTTGTTCTTCTCTCTGCAACAGGGAGGAAAAACTGTAAACTCCAAAAACTATCACTCATCCTTGCTGTAAAAGTAATTAAGGAGCTTGCGGTATTAACATGCACGATGTGAGGCCAGATTGCATCCTCTCCTGAGACCCTGTGGAAAGAGAGATACTAGGACTTTATCGTAGGAGCACTGGGTCTTAGTCTGGACTAATTGAACTGTCATAAGCAGTACATCAGTTAGGAAGGTCAGATACATCTCCATTGCAAAATCCACAATTTACAAAGCAGCTTGCTTCAGAGAAAATCCTGGCCTCATTGCGAGGTCTTTAACTTCAAGGGTGGCAAGGGCTAGAAAGAAGGTCAAAGAAAAGAAAGAAGAAAAAAGAAAAAAAAAATCTAAGACCTATTTAAAATTAGAAGTGATCTTATTTTAGAGAATGTTTTCTTAACAGATTGCTGCAAGCTTCTGCCTCAAGGTTTTTCATTCAATTAATGGTGGTGCAGATAAGCTCCATTGGTGCTGCTGTTTCCAGAGGAGGATTTTTCATGGCCTTTCCTTCCCCAAATCTCAGGTACAATGATAGAAGCATTAATTGGGGCCGGAGCAGGCGGAGAGGATGAACTTTTTATTAMTATGCAAATGTAGACTATCTAGGAAATTAATATTTCATGCGTGCCTCTCTTAACAAGGCCTGTTTCGATTACAGGCTCCTTGTCGCTCAGCTGGGAGGCTGGCCGAGAGGCCTGGTGCCGTAAGCAGGGTCTTGAACCGATTTTTGTTTCACGCTGGCCGTTACAGGGGACCGGTCGGTGGCTTGGACGTGTTGCGTGGTGCCAGCTGCTTCCAGGGCCGTACGGGCGGCGCTGGGAGGTGCCCTGGGCGTTACGGATGCCGCTTGCTATCCGAGGGGTTGTGCATCTTTCCAAAGGAGTCCGCTCCGGAAAGGAAGGTCTGCAGTGACTGCAGAAGCAGTTGGAGTAGGTTTCTCTGCGCTTCCCTAAGAGGTATCTAGGCAATCCTACAAACAGACGTCACTCTAAATCCCAGACAGGGGTGTGACGGGCTGCCATCCGGCCTGAGAAAACAGCTGGATATCTGTACAGTGCCCTTTGCGCTGAGCTCCCACCGAGCACCGGTAGCGCCCACGGGGCCACGGTGGTGTTTTGGTGCCGGTAAGAGCGTTTTGAGCAAAGAGCAGGCCTGTTTGGGGCAGAGGAAGATGCAGATTTCTTCAGGCTCCCCCGAGGGCAGCAGCAGTCCTGCCTTTGAAAAAAACCCGGTGCGTGGTCCCCCAGCGCCCGCCGACGTCCGCAGCGTGGTCGGCTGCGGCCCCTGAGGACCGGGGCTGGCGGTGGGCAGTCTGCCCGAAAAGCCTAATGTCCGGGGGGATGCGGAGCCCGCGCGGCGGCTGCCTCCCGCCCCCCTCGTCTCCCGCGCAGCCGCTTTGGTGGCAGCAGCTGCCGTTTCGCCGTCGCCGAGCCTCGCAGCGCGCCTGTGAGGCGAGCGGGTGCTCCGCCGCCGCGCCGTCGCTACACGGCTCAGCCAAGACGACGTGCYGGTCCCGGTCAGCAGTGCGGTCGAGGACAGGCCTCGGGCTTCAAGTGCCTGCCTGCTGTCTTCTTTACCGTAGCCTTAATGAGCGGCTACCACACCGTGTCGTACGATACGCCAGGCAAAAGTCTGAGCCGATGCCTGCCACAGCCTGAGAACACGCAGGTGCTGTTCAGAGGCACTCGGCAAGAAGGAGTAAGAGCCTTTTAATGTGGTCAGAACATTAATAAGCTTAAAGTGGATTTGAAGGAAAGGTAAGAGAATTGTGAATTAAATATTGATCCTGGAATTTCATTGTTAAATTACAGACATTCAATTGCTCGTGGATTATGCTGCCGTAGAGTTGTGGCAGCTAGGGAGGGAAAAGCCTTACAATTATCCCATTCATCTCCCTGCCAGTGGAAGAGTGTTCCCCACAGTACACTCTCCTAGTGGTTCAAGTTGATTACTTAATTCCAATTACTGACAGTCTACTAATTGCTTAGGCTGTATTCCAATTTTTGTCAGCCCTCCCATCATGTTAACTCCTTATCTAGAGGTCTGTCCTTCTGGAGGGAGATCATGTGAGTGTTTCTGAACAGGATTTTTTTAAATTAAGGAGAAGTTTTCTCTTAATTTCTTTTTTCTGTTCACCTTCATTTCTGACTGAATGTGCTCTCTATCCACCTGCACTTTATAAAATAAACAGACAAACTAAAATGCCTCAAAATGAGTCATTTAAGGAGAGCAGACGTGTGTCAGCATTCCCCAGCCACGATTATTTTCCTTCACATGTGCCCCGGTCACTAACCTCCTGCGGATGGGTTTCAGATTTTTCATACTTCTAAATAAATTAATGCAAAATATCTCCGCCAAAATCTCTAGCATCAGATTCACCTCATTTTTTTCCTGACATTAGAGAATTATCCTCCAGCAATCCTTAGTTTCAGAAATTAGTCTTGATTAAAAGAAAATAGTAACTTTCTCTTTGACACATTGGTAAGCTTACACCTCAAGCCTTCACCATCTTCTCTCTCCTTAAAACAGCCTTATTTTGCCCCAGGCCATTTTACTGTCAGGGAAAAATTATATGTGCCCTGGCAAGCATCAGAGGGCAATGGGCAGTTTTCTCACTGCCCAAATCCCTTTAAATCATTTATTTATTTACTCGTACATTTGGCTAGCGACTGCGTATGAAACCAGGGTTCTTGATGRGACTGGGCATCTAGAAAGGTAACAGATGGAAAGGTTGGCAGAGACGTGGGACACAGGAGAGCAAGGACGAGTCTGTGAAGTTTGTTTAAAAAAGAAAAAGTGCTAGTGATGGAGCTGGGGGGGCAAAGGCTGGCACGGGCACGGGAAGGAGATGAAGGCAGAAGATGATGCAGCCCGGCCAGGGTGGAGGGAGGCTGCAGCAACGCCGCTCGGCATCGCCGCGGGGGCACCCGGACCCCCGGGGCTGGCAAGCTGCACGCCCAGCAAGCGCAGCCGGCTCGGGGAACGGCACGAGCGCAAAGCGGGAACTCCTCATCTCAGAACGGCGGCCGGACGCATCTAAAGGGACTGGGGTAAAGAGGCTTCATTTTGACAGGTGAGGGAACAGTACTCCCCGCTGAAATGACACCAGATAAATGACTGTCGTTTTCAACAGTATCTCTGGCATGGAGTTTTGTGAAGGCAGATTTCCAGGCACAAAGGGAGGGATTTGATTGTTCCTGGGGATTGCAGCCAGAAAAGAGTAAATCGGTAGAAGAAAGTCCACTTTTTAAGAAGTTTATGGAAGACAGACAGCCATGTGAAAGCAAATCTGTCAGACCTCCAGGCACATAAAATTAAAGAATTCTGCTCAATCAGTAGGTGACACAGGAGATATGTCAAGCTTTCACTCTGAGAGCTTAGAAAATAGTTTAAACTCTTGGCTTCACTTTTACTTTGAACATACCAACTGAACTCCGAAAGAAAGAATAGCTAGTGAGCAAACAGGCTAAAAACGAGCTAGTGCAGCAGAGCTCCTGCTTCGAGAGTGCCTGCCCTTTCACCACGGCACAGCTTTGTCATCCCAAACTTTCCAAGTAGAATTTTTRACCTGATAAAATAAGCTAAGCAAAAGGAATGGAAAATGCGTGAAGGAAAATGTTATATCTGTCTGCAATTCAAGTTGAGCCTAGAGTTCAAGTTATAGAGTGAAATAAGGTTCCATTTCACGTTCGTAGGAGTTATTTTAATATTTTGGTAACTTCGGTCAAGATCTTGGTTGCATTTATGACAGGCAGCGTAGAAAAACCTGCAAGGAAACATCTATCCTGAAGAATAAACAGTCTGAGATAGGTTTGCTCTAAGTTAGCCTGGAGTATAATATTAAAAGGAACGGGTAATCTCCCACGATAGTTTGTTATGAAAGAACTGTATTGCCTGTCACTGCAGTTATTCTCTGTAAAACCCAAAACGATTCCCACCATCACCTCCTTGTAATAGTTTATAGGTTTTTATCTTCCTCTATTTGATGATTCACATGGCCATTCTCTCAAAATGTGAATTGTGTCTCCATCAGTGATGGCTATCTGAAGCAGGAAATCATCCTTCTGGCTCTTTGCGCTTACCTTATGTTAGCGCCCATCTTATGGCACATCCACTGGACCACTCTCAGACCTCAGTATAAACTGTTTATTTCTTTGTCCCTTATAATCTGAATCTGACTGAAAGCGTGATGCAAGTAATACAGTGCCATGGGTTTCTGGTCTCGCACCCTAGCCATTTATGTTTAGGCATCAAATTTTTGTTTGAATAGTACATCATTTGATGCTTTCAACTATGGCATTCTTTAATTAGAGACCCTTTATGTTTAAGGGATTTTCAAAATTCACTTCCTTTCTGTTTTTCGTGAATTTCCATGCCAGTTTTGATGGTGAGATATTTGTATTTAAACAGACGTAAAAGGCTGCTAAAAGAAGAAGGGATTAAACATCTTTCTGTGTTCTCACAGGACAAAGCATAGGGGGTTTAGATTACACAAAAGGAGATTTGGACAGATGTTATGAAAATCTTTCAAAGAAGGAGAATAATTAAGCATCAGAACAGTTGCCTGGACAAGTGGCTGGGTCTGTGCTGAAGGAGATGAAGAACCAGTTGGACGCGGGTTGTAAGGGTGACCTGAGTTTAGTGGATCTTGCCTGTGGACTCAGGAGTGACTTCTGTTGTGTTTGCTGTGATTGCTGAGATTCAGGTCCCACTCACCAGATGTGYTATGTGCCTGCTGCGTCCTTCTTGAACTCTAACGCGTAGTTTGGTACGGCACCAGCAGTGCAGGCAGGCAGATTGCATAGGGAAAAATGCAGAGCTTCGTGTTGTGTCCTGCTCAGTGTGTCTCACTGGTCTGTGTGCACCACAGAGAGAGCAGGAGTTGTATGCAATAGCAACAGCTGTGACATCAATTTCTTTCTGTCCTACAGTAAAGAAGAAGCAGGGCCAGAGTTTTGCACCAGGTCCGACCATCCTACCTGGAGTTAACTCTCCTTGTCCAGGCTGGGTTGTAGGTTTAAAACACTGTAAGCCTCAAAGATAATGCTGTATTTTTGGCAGTTCACTGGTTCTAAAACACAACATAATTGCAAAGAAAGGTCAATGACCTTACTTCAGAGTTAAGCAGAAAGATATATGGTCCAAAGGGGAGTAAGTTTTTYGCAAACCAAAATAGCCAAAGTTAGCAAAGCAGAATAGAATAAATCAGTGGGCAAATGCCCTTCTGTTATTGTTTAAACTGTAATGCTCTCCTCTTTCAAGGTTGCTCTCCAGTTGAACCTAAAGCAATTGCGAACAGAAGTTTTAGGATCTCCTTCCCAAATAAATCACGGCTCTGGAAAGCAGGTGCAGATTTACGGGGGGCTGATAAATGACTACAGAGATCTCAGCRCTCCATTAACGCTGGCGGGTATAGTATGCACTCCCAAATCACACGGAGCGGTTTCACAACTCTTCCATCCACTCTTGGTGAAGTTTTTTTTTAAAAACAGTCAAACTCCTTGCTGAATGGTGTGTTGTCATTGCCAGTTGGAGGGGACTGAGGGACCTCTAGTCTTGCAGTCRAGGCAGCTTTGGAAAGAGGAAAACAGAAAGCTTGCAGGGCTGGACAYGGTGTTGTCTTGTGATGTTCAGGGCCTGGTCTTGAAAGCCAGTTCTTCTGCTGGAGAGGAAGAGAAGTTAATTTCTTTTTGCCCTGCCATGATGAGTTACTTCTCAGTGGAACGTTGAAGAAGTTGTTCCTGGTGCTTTTGCTAAGAACGTGTTTAGCCAAACGCTGACAGTCGCACACAGCCCATGCAGCCCTTGCTCCGGCCGCTGCCGTCGTTCCCGCCTGCCAGAGCACTGACTTTTGCGCTGCTCTGAGCCATCGCTCGCTTTCATTTGCGCTGCCGCCCTCCTCGGCGAGCCGGGTGGTGTATGAAACGGGCCGGTGCAGGTGAGAATGGAAAAGCAAGCGAGCAAAAGCAGCTTGCCAAGCGCCTGGCAGGTTTTTCTCAGGCCTTGCCTCTGGAGGAGAGCCTTGGGGAGCGTCGGGGCTGGCGTGTCAAAGGAGGGCGCTGAGGAAGTGTGTCCATGCCTGTGTTTATTTTAGAAACGACTATACTTGTTTCGGGTGGTGTTTCCCAGGTGAAACAGGAGAAGCGTTCCCTTCCCTGCTGCACACAGCTGTGACAGATTGATGTAGTGTGCACAGGAAGAAAAGAAATGCTTGTCCAAAAATTATTTCCCATATCTTTGAGAGGAACAAGCCATATTATTTTTTCCGCTGATTCTTAGTGCTGAAAGCTCTGCCTTTACTCTTTAATAGATGGCTGTGTTTGATGAAGCTTTTTGAACCGGCTAAATGGTCAGCTGTCAGGGATCTATAGGCAGCTGGTGTTTGTTTAGTAAATGATGTCCCTGTTATTGTAGTAAAAGGCAGGCCTCAGTGGGCTATAAATACACCCCGTTCCCATACATCATACCTCTGTCCAAAGGTACATTTCAGACCTTTGGTTGTTTGCTCTCCAGGTTTTTTTCTTTTTCATTATATTTCTTCCTCTCTCTCTTCCACCAAGTTACAACACTGAAACAAGACCAAACCAAGTAATTTGTATAATAACCCTCGCAGAATGAAGCAGAATTCTATATACACAACAGTTGCCTTTGCAATGTTTACAGCTGTCACTTTTGAACAACCGATGTTCCTGGGTTACTTCAATAATGTGRCAAAGATGACAATGAGCACGTATTAGTGGATACCACTATTGCAAAATGCACTAATCTGCATTTTAAAGCGTGAAATGGAAATGGCAGCTCTTAATCCATTTTCGGAAGTGGGTTGTATGTCTGCATTCTGGAGGGTTAGAAAGGAAACCCAACTGGTTAGAGAGTGTATGGGATTTTGTGCAAATGGGGGCCCAAAGAAAATTTATACAGTAGGACTCTTTCCCCTCTGCGCCTCCTGATTTCACTACTATGATGGTTGTTCTCATAGATGTAGAGGAATTTCAGATAATTTACACAATCAGTAAAGCCCCATCCAGATCCCAGTGTTCACTAAACATTAGCTTGTATATCTCAAGCTGTAAGGTCAGGGAAAAAATGGCTTTTTGGAACCATTTTTGTATGACCATATAAAAGTTTCTGCTCTTCCTGGATCCACATACACTCACATCATTGTAAAAATAGCTTGTCCTGTGGTGTCTCAGCCATTTTCTTTCTGGTTCTGTTTGGGACTCTCATATATAGCTGAATCCTGGTCTGTAAAAGTTGGAGTTTGATCCAGGACTTGAAAAATAAAAGAATGGGACTCCTGCAGTAAATAGTAGCTAACTTTTTGTACCTCTTTGCCTTGGATACCGCATGATCTTTATCGTCTTATGTAAACTTGTTCAGCCTCTGAGGGTTGTTTCATCTCTTTTGCCTTTTCCATATCCTGGTGCTGCTGCTTTGCATAACTGGAATTGTAGGTGCAGTTTAGTTCTGAATATAGAGAATTCTGAACGCATCTGACTTAAGCTGGCGTTGAATGGTGTTTTGGATTCAAATCCATCCCGAATTTGAAGACATCTGAATCCAGAAGGAGAGTGTATTTGAAAGAGGAAAGCAAAATTTAAACACTTTGAATCCCAGGGAGATTCATGGTCTCATCAGACTCTGAGTGTAAGCTTTCTAAAAAGGAGCAATCTCTGCTCTTAACTCTTTACACAGTAAATCTGAATATCTGATATTTCACTTTTGGCGAACAACTGGCAGAAAGCCCAGGAACACAGAGACTCAAACTGTCCTCCAATTAACATCTCAAAGTCTCCAGATCTATGAGTGGGAATTCAGTGTCCCATAGGATCTAGGCATATCCTGTGGCCAGGGATGGATATGACCATGATTTAACAAATGCACTCATGATTTAAAAATAGATTCAGAATCACATCTAGTTGCTCAAAGGGGTCCTCCCTTGGTTTACAGAGAGTTAACTTTACACTCCTCTCCAAAAGGTCATGAGAACAAGAGCGGGTGACATTGCGGGTTGTGTGATACCTTTCTGGAAGAACACAGACATTTGTTCTGTGTGGAGGAGAATGCCTGACCCTTTTCTACTTTATTTTTTTCCTTCGAGCATATCTGGCAGAATTAGATCTGCAATAAAACTGTGCTTATAACGATGCAAATCTGTGAAATTGCAGAGCTCCTTGAACAACCTTTTGCTTTTGTTTCAGTTCTTTTCAGCTGCCAAGCCTGCTGATTTTAAGCCTCTCCTTCCCCTGAAACAAGATTTTATTGGAAAATTTTTTCACCACTTATTCCTGGCTAAACTTTCCATCCTCTTCATTGATACTCCAAAGAAAAATCTTTGAGGGAACCAAATAATTGGGATCTTCAGGGTACGGATTGTTCATTTTTCACTAAATATGAAACTCATCATGCTGAACTGTGAATACAGCAGGATACACTTAGAAGGTGTATAAAAATGAAAATAAAAGGACACTGATTGAAAGAAGAGGGGAAAAAATCATGAAAGTGACATTTCCTCAACTCATCCTAAATATACAAAACTATTTTAACAGCTAACAGATACCATGCAAAGAGACCCAATTAATTTTATCTTCATGCTGCTATACAATCTGTATAATTCTTTTGGTCACCAAAATGTCTGAGGTACATTATATTATTCATACAGACTTCAGTCTTTAGAAAAGAAATCACATTTAATCTCTTTTTCTCTTTATCTATGGATTGATCTGTCCGTGAACAGCTCCGTATCTTAGCAGGAAGAAAGTGTAAGTAATAACAACCCGACAAATTCTGGAAGCAACCTTAAAGAGAAAGCATGTTCACATCAGACGGAGATTGACATATAAATAGAGGAGCACATGCTGGGTGGAGGTAATTGTGTTTAAAGAAATAATGTCTCCTAAGTTACTGTGTTGAAGAGATTAAATTCTTTTGCATGAGACTGCAGGAGCCTTACAGTTCATATGATGGTAATGAAGGTTAACACTAATGATAGCAAGTGAAGTCCTAAATCTTTGCATAGTTACAGGGTGCTTAATCAATTCCTGCAATTCCTCGGGCCAGACTCACTTTCAGTTTCCCCTGCTAGAAGGCAGGAGATGGCGGTAGCATAGCTTTCCCAGTGACCCATCTTCTTTTYGCCAAAGCTTGTGTATCAGCAAAGAAAGGGATGTGGCCAGAACCCACGGGGAAAGTGCTGGTTCAGTTGAGCAGCATGCAATGAGAAAAATTTAATGAAATGTCTGTGCAGGAACTCAAGGCGCAGGATCTCCAACATCCTTATGTTGGAGAGAGAGAGTGACACAAWCCACTAGAAGTCAGTTATGGCAACAAAAATGAATATAATTTACATGTTATCAAGTAAGCAGTCAGTGATTTGTTCTCTAGAAGTGTCTAAGAGGGAGGATGGATGTATAGATGGATTTTATAATTAAACCTGAACCTGGCTTATTTTAGGGTTTCATTATCAGTTCAGAACTCAGCCCCAGTATGATGAGTGGTTTTCTCCAGTTTGCAAAGCTTTAAGTAAGCTTTGGTGCAGTTCAGGCAATCTTGGGCTGAATTCAATTATATGCAGGGGTCTGAGTAAATCTGGGTTAGGGTATGATTGCACGCATCTAGTACAGAAGAATCAGCAAACGACACAGCAGTTCATTTCTACATATGGGGTAATTCAAATAAAAAGGAGCCACAGACAAATACAGTCAAATTTGTAGGGGATTCAAATGCTGATTTTGCTGTGTGGGCCCATGTTATTATTTAAACCCCAAAAGACACAGTATTTGAAGCTTGATGTTTGTTGTCTCATTTGAATATAAATCACAGTGTAAAACTTGAAGATGTTTATCTCCTGCAAACAGAAAGAATGGGGATTAGTCTTGCCATATTCCCTGAATTGAGCCTGCTGAGTCCAGAGGCCAGGCTGTGATCAACTGGCCCTTGGGGGCAAGGCCGTAGGATACCTGTGGCCATTTGGCACACAATAGATAAGGAAACCGTCTGGGTCAGCATGCAAACATGGAAAAAATGGTCAGAGAGGAGGGGAAGTATCTCAGTTTTCACTGACTACAGGGTTCAAGAGGTCCTTTGTATTCGGGTTCCTTGCGGGCAGTGGCTGTSGCAGTGGCAAGGGCGATGATAGGCACAACTCACTCGGTGCCTCTTCAGTGACCGTATTTGGACTGGCAGAGGAAGGGGGCATATGTGGGATGGCAGCATCCGTGACTCTGCCCATTTCCAATACTCGTTCCCCCGCTTCTGAGGAAGAAGTAAAAAGCTCCCCAGAACGGGGTGAAGAATTGTCCCCTCCTTGCCACCCCAGGTGAGACCCGAGGGGCAGCTGCGACTTCTTCTGGAGTGCCCTTCGCAGATCACAGAATTACAATCTAGCCTACTTTTTCCTTTTCTTAAGATAGAAACATCTCTTCCAGTCTGGCCCGATGTCAACCACATAATAAGTGTGTATCTGTTACAACGTGGGTGGGAAGCCTGTTGGAATATAGGACAGAGAGCCTGCCCTAGATTACAATTTTTTTCATTTAACAAATGCTCATTTATCAAGCTGCTGAGGGGAAAAAACAGCTGTTTCTGTGTGCCTGCTAGAATTTAAACACCTTTAAAGGTATAAACAGAATGGAAGTCCCAAAGGATTTAAACATAGACACAAAGCATATGCAAGATTTTAGAAATATAAGTAGTTAGCTCCATGCTTATTATGCTTTTACTGAGTCTAGAAAACATCTTAAACTAGAGATTTAAAAATGCTTCCTGCTAATACTCTTTGCTTGGCCTACTCATTTCAGGGATGCTTCTTTTGAAATACTGGGTTTGGACAGTGTATCTCTTTTTCCTTATTTTGGGGCATTTCCTTGGCACTGATTGTACTTAACATTTATCCCTGAACTAATATGCAGAATGGATGTAATTGGGCCCCAAGAGAGTGGGGATTCTCTTCTCTTTACCAGTCAAAGGTTAACTGTGAAGTTTAAGCAACTATATTAGTCTAAAGTGAGTATCACAGGCTTATGTGTGCTGAAAATTATCTTTTGCATCTCTYTTAATATATATGATGTTTTTGTGCTTTTGCATACAGCACACACATGCACACACAAAGCTACTTGAAGAATCATACATACTTTTTGTATCACGTACCTGCTGTATTTATTTATAAGTACAAAAGAAACAGTAGAGTGGATCCTCCTTGAGGATGTGACTTATATCGTAAGATATTGAATGGTGCCTTTACATTATTTTAGATGATCTAAAGAGGAAAAAAGTCAAGAAAATTGAGAACAGCAAGGAGGGTCCTGCTACCCAAAGGTAGATTACTTTGTCTTTAATGCTCTTCCTTTCCTGGTGCCTGATTCAATATGCATGTACACGCATCCGTGTGTACACAACTACTTGTACAGTGTAAGTTTCTCTTGCCCTCCCTCAGAGCCAGAAGCATAAATCTTGTTTCTCTAATAAAGGCATTTAAAGCAGAAAGTTATGATAATATTCTCTGTATTTCTATGTCGGGTATGTCACTGGCAGTAGGAAGCATTTATCTTCCCTGTCACTTAGTTTCTCTGCTAAAGTCTCTAGGGACAGCAACATTTGGTTTTCTTGAAATTTTCAATAAAGGACAGGCAAATAATGTCTTTCTCTACTACACTTCCCCACGCTTAACTGTGGCGAGGGTGTCTTGCAGGGACAATTAAACCGCGCCGTTGCCTGAGTTTAGGTGGACATCGTTATTGCGGCATTTGTCCCCTTCCTGACAAATCACATTATTCCCGTGGCCTCAGACCATTAGTGGGCCCGGGGGAGCCCGGCAGCGATCACGACCGGCTGCTCTCGCCTGCCCCGGCCCCCAGGCAGCAGGAGCCCCGCTCAAGGGTCCTCCGCTTCCCAGGGTTAGTGGGGGGGGGGGGCGGGAGAAGGACGAAATGCAACTCTTTGAGTGCTGCCCTGACCTCTGAGCAGGCAGCTGTCATCTATTTAATGTTCGGCGTGTGTGTGACACCCTCAGACACATTCAATACATGCCCCCTTTCATGCCTCAGGCAACCTCTCTGGCTGCCCACGCGTTGGCAACCGGCGGGAGCTTCGGTCTTCGGCCTCTCCGGCAGCATGGCCAGGAGGGGTAGCAGGTGTAAGGGTCTAACTCAGGGTTTGAGGTTTGTCCAACAAAAATGGCCAGAGCCTGTCACCCTCGCTTCAGGCGCTACAAAGGCAGCGGCTGGAGTCGCTCTGCTCAGGGCATTACTGCGGCCTCAGGAGCAACTATATCCTTGATGCTCCTCATTCATTACATTAAATGCAGCTATGCTAGATGTCAGTTCTCACCTTGAGATACTAACGTGAAGGGGACAGAAAAGTATTAAGAGATCAATAATTAAAGCCTTATGTCAAGGCAAAAATCTTCCTATTCAGCTCTCCTGATCCCAAACATTCAGCTGCGAAATCCCCAGAGGCCAGTTCGTAATTCCCGCTTATTCTGTGTGTCACCAGCTGTCTTTGCAGCATTGCAGGGATGATGTGGTTCTCCAGGTCTTTTGCTTAAGCCTAATTCATGGTTTTTTAACATGGATGTTCCCAATTCACCTTCTGATGTATGGACAGAGATGATGACCCATTATATATTTCCATAGAAATTTTTCTGTTTACTTGAACAGCGTCAGTGGGGAGGGAGGGTGGGGAATGATTATGCTTTGAGAGGTAAACGTACACCAGCCTGTGGTCCGCTTCTAGGCTGCTTTCCAAACACTGAAGAAAACTGGCATTTTACCACTTGTCCTTTCTGTCTGCTTTCTTTCCCCCGAAATCTTCACCCCTCAAAGGAGCAGGTACACAGTACTCCCTTCATATAAGTCACTATCATATGCAGTGCGTCTTGGTGAAAATAGACTTTGCTGTTTTGTTGTGCTAAATTTGCCTTAACCAATCAGTTATCTGATTTAACTTACTCAGCAGTTCAGTCTAGCATCTAGTCTTTTAAGCACGTCATATTGATAACTGTTGTCATTGGAAAACAAATGTGTTTCTCTCCTCAGGCAGACTGTTTTGTAATAATTTGTTTGAAGTTGTTGCTCTCCAGGAATTTGTAGAGTTYGTTAGTATTTGTTAGTAATATTTTCATTCCTTACAGAGAAGATGCATATACTAACATACTCATGTCACATGGGTTTCTGCTAATAGAATTTGCATAGGTTTTAGGAGTAAGGACATGAATCAAAGTGGTTAAAGAGTTAATATATAGCAAAATAATGTTGGTTCCTTCAGCTCTCTTTCTACCTTTGATACACACGATGCTTCCCTTAGTACAGGTGTATAGTTTTATACCTCACAGTAATGATCACCTCAGATAATCAGCCTCTCTCCACAACAGAAAGATTGCTGCAATTGAAGAGCGTAGTTTATCTCTACTGGCGTCCCCAATGAGGTGCGTTAGCATAACTGCACAGCCAGCTGACATAACAGTTTTAAGCACTGTCTTGAACCATGAGATCAGTGAGATGCTCCGGTGCTGCGAGCGGCGGTAGTTGCCAGCCATCTGCTGGTACTACGGTTCCCAGTGTTATTAACAGCACAGGCACTGAATTCCTAAAATATTCCTCCCAAAGACTGTAGCTGTAGCGAACAAGCCTACATTCTCCATCTTCTTTATTTACCTGTATTTACCTGTGAAGCTCTTCTGCTTTCAGTGGCCTTCAAAGCAAAGGCCCTTTGCTGCTTCTTTAAACGTGGAACAGTGCTCCGTCTTAGCATGCTTAAAAATAAATGCTGTGTTATCAACAACTGGGTTTTAAAAATGCTTTGAGGGGGATGTGCACTGTTTAAAGTTATTCAGAGATTTGGAAGTGCCCACTGACTGCATCCCAAACCCTCGTTCGCGTAAAACAGGAGCACAGYCCCCGTGCTGCTGCAACAGCCCATAAGCTGGCCATAAATCCCAGGTCCCTGCACAACCTCCTAGGTGGGCAGAGGGGAAGCAGGAGCCCCACGACAGGTGAGGGTTAAAGCAGTAAGAAGGGGACAAACTGTGAGACAGAAGAGGTCCATGTTCTCCATAGGACTTGATTTTTCTTTTGAGCAAAGAAAGAAGGCTTACACTTCTGAGAACTGAGTTGGCAGTGGTTTATGCTCCTTAGATGTAGCACCTATGAGTTAAGATCTTCATTCTAACAGAAACTGTAAGCACTGTGTGATGTTCCTCATTTCGCCAGTTCAACTGAGTAAAATACCAACAATAGAAACAGCATCTATGATGAAGAGTGAGTTGAACTTTTTTTTAATTCTTTATGTTTTAAATAAGCTTAGTCAGTGTGTATATGCAATTAGTCTCATTATCCTCAGTGGGACTATTCGTAGGAATAAATGGGCCAGTTTTTAATCCCTTAGGTTTCATTAAGAACATCATTTTGTCATTTAAAGTGTGTGCAGTATTTATCTTAGTAACCTCTTATTATTTGAGATCAAAGTCAGATAAGACTTGAACGTGAATTCAACCCAGCAAACTCATTAAGCAACCATCTGCAATAGGAGTTTCACAGCAGAGTCATCCTGAAGGTTTCCTTTTGGTCTCTCAGTGCAGTCTTTCCTCCCAGAAATCCCCTTCTTGGCTTGGGGCACTAATTCCAACCTTTATCAAGAGCCCTGTCCTCTAAATGCTTGTGCACGTGTCTGCGTCTCCTGGCATCACTAGTGTCACTGGATGGGAAAGGAGTCAAATTACAAAGGCCTAAAGATTTGGCAGATTCTGGCCTCGAGTAAGAAGTAAGAATACCCACATATTTCAGGGAGAGTTGTGAGCATTTAATAGGTACGTGAAAAGTCCCTATTAGTGCAAAAGTATTATCAGAATTGTAAGTACAGGGCTGTGATATTTATATCACAAAGATGTATGTGGGAGCCCATGGGAATCTGAAGCTGTAATAGCTTCAGAGTTGTTTTTAAAACATTATTCCCTCCTCCCCGCTTTTTGAAGGGTCTCATGAATCTATCTGGAGCTAATACCTTAATGAAGATCATTATCTAGCTTAGGCTTACTATAACATATGGGGGGAAAAGCATCACAGTTTGCAAATTAGATTCCACAGACTGAAATAATTCAGCTTTTTCTGACATTAAACATTTCCTCCAATCAGTCCTATCTATTAGGGGCATTGGTAGCAGGAAAAAAAACAAAAACAAAAAAAAAACCACTAACTTTTTGCTTTCATTTGTTAACTATGACGAGAAAGTTTCTTTTCTAATCATCTCCCATCTCATGGGAAAATTTTGCTACTTGAGAAAAGGCATTCAAAATAGGATGTAAAACAAAAATGGATTTTTTTTCTCTAAGTTATTAACTCTAGCCAAGCCAGTGGAAGCTTGCTTTTTAAGAGAGAGAATCTCAAATGGCATTAGACACCTATGTTTAGGCAACTGATTTGAGCCCTTGGCACGGTGATGGCAATATAATTAATTCATACTATATAATAAAATATGTATAAGTAATTCATATTGTAATGTAAAGTTACATTCTTATTGTCTAGTGGTAGTAGAAAGACCTGGCATTGAAAGAAGCCTTCAAGATTTCCCTTATATGTGTGAACACATATGGAGAGTATATAAAAATGCTTTTATCTTCTTACTGTGTTAGCCATATAACTCAACACAAAAGAAACCAATTTGCATTACAAGATGTATAATTGATCTGAGCTTTGAAAGCACTGTTAAAAATGGAAATTCATCTTAAATTCTGTTTGTATGCTTATGATATGAAGTCAAATTTATTGGCAGATAAGTTTTAAATAGGCACTCATCAGGGACTAGGAAAAGTGTGAAGATCTGCATAACGAAAGGGAAATAACAAGCTAATGCTGAAGTGTATCTAGAGCTGGAAGCTACAGAAATCAGTGGGTACCTCAAGATGTTAGGGAGCAATCAGAGAAGATAAGACTATTACAGTTGCTTTGCATGATTTCTTTTCCTTGGTCTTTACTGCAGAGAATAATGAATAAATTCTCAGTGTGACAATTCCGGAGGGTAAAGGTGCAGCGCTCTCTTTGGCAGATGTTTCCAAAAAAATTTTGTCTATATGTGTGCGTGTGTGTGTGTGTGTGTGTGTGTATGTGTAAAATGGAACAGCTCGGGAAATTAAATGTCAATAAATCATTGGGATCCGATGGCATTCATCTGAGACCTCTGAAATATTGAAGACCTCAATAGCCGAATTACTGTAAGTATAGATTATCATTGAAAACAATCTCATGTATTAAATGAGAAGAGYTGTCAGTTGCGAAGACCCTTTAAAAGACAGGCAGGGTGGCAGGAATGGTACGGTGGCCAGTGAATTTATTCTCCGCAGTAGGGAAGCAGATTTGTGATGTATTAATGAATTAATGTACTACTGCTTTTGATCTTTGACTAGCTTAACAAAAACAACCGATCCACAGTAAAAAAGTGTATTATTAGAACCAAGATATAACTAACTTTTTTTTTTCAAATGGCATGTTGTAAAGTTCTTTTTACAAAGTCAGTGAAATTTGTTAACTAAAGGGTGAGGATAAAGTCAAATATGTTCATAGATTTAGAGGGGGAATTAGATTACCTAGATTACAGACAGAGAGAAGAAAAGACAAGGATTCCTCTGTGTGCCTCAGCACAGAGGGAGGTGATTAATATGTTGCTGTAGAGTTCAAGCCCAGAACAGGTGGTGTTAAACATGTTTTGAAAAAGGTGGGGGAGTAATGAGGTGACTGCTGACACAATAGAAATCCAGCCGTTTAATAGTGGGAGTTCTGCAGGGCATCGAAAATTCTTAGGAAAGCTAGAAACTCAGGCAATATAATTCAAGATACCGCAAAGCCTAGTGTGGCGAGCGCTCAGGCAAATTTTGGATTAACCGTAGCCTCTCCTCGAGAAGCTAAAGGGATGGGTTATCAAAAACCACCCCTTCTCCGTCCGGTCAGTGGTGCCCCAAGCCCTTCTAGCCATTCGAGCAGGGGGTGCCTGCGCCGTGGCGGGAGGGCAGGGGCAGGAGCAGCAGCCCTGCCTGTCACACTGCTGTCCGAGGAGGACGCTGGTGGCCCGAGCTGAGCGCTGCCCATTTTGCTTTTGCCAAGACAGTGGTGGTACCCCCTTACTGCGTCTCCCAGCGGGTCTGTGCAGCCCATCAATTCTCCTTTTAGGCATCTGGGCTGCCTTCCCTGCCCRTCACAACGCCGGTGTGTAAGGAGTATAATTAACCTTACAGATGTAGGCAGCGCTGAGGGTCGGTTGTTAAAGATAGCCGGGTGGCAGAGAAGGGTGAGGGCACAGAGCACTGAAACGCTGCCCTTCGTTAGGGAGGAGCTGATGTTGTCTGTTACATGTTTTTGCCTTTATCAAGGGWTTCGGTTTTGCACATTTCATTCTAACAAAAAAAGAAGCAAAAGATAGCAAAGAGAAGAGCGAGGGGAGGCTCACCAAAAATGTGAAGTGTAGATGGAAGTGAGAAAAAAGATTCGGTAMTACAAACTCCACGCGGCGCTATGAAATTGGTTTGTCTCCCTTTCTATGCACAGGCTGTAACCAATGATTTGGAGAAAGTTACTGAAACAGGAACTCGCTCTATACCCCAAACTAACGGAGCCATCTCACTTCAAAGTATGTGATGGGGAAAAGTCTGCTTTATCTTCTCTAGTCAGAGTAGCGATGAAGTCCTACTCATACTCCTTTCACTTCCCGCAAGAAGTCGGCATCGGTGACATTTTCAAGCCGAGCTTTGCAAAGAAAACATCTAGAGACCATTTTTTAAATGCAAGCTGAGATCTTGTTTCCTCCATGGGATCAAAAGGCTGGACTTTTCACAAAAGATTTATAGGCGTCTCTTCCAAATTCTCCGTGTTCAGTTGAATAGGAAGTCTGCCTGTTCAAGAGCTGAATTGATAACTCAGTGTAGTGGGGATAAAATATTAAGCTTCTTAGGTTCGCCAAGAATTTTGTATCAGAATATCCTAAAGGAGCAGGAATAAGAGCCTCCATGCCTGACATTACAAAGCTCATCTCTAAAAACAAATACTTCATGGTCTGGAGTTTCAAAAGAAGGCACATTTTATTCTGTAGCATTCGGAGGATTTGAGAGGTCAGCGGAGTGGGGCTTCCTTCCACTGTGATTTTTTTCTAATTAGACAAAAGCCAGCTTCCCTTCAGAAGGAAAGCTTGCCTTCTCCAGCTCCCTTGGTTCCTCGCAGAATGGGCTGTTGGCAGAACGAGTACTTTCTTCTGCAATCTTTGCTACCAATTATATAGTAAAAATAATTCCACTGAGAAAGTGTAGACCAAACTTTATCTCATTAAGACAAAGTCCAGATGCTCCATTTATGTGTGTTTTAGAATCAGCACAGTAAAGTCTTCCAGATACATATAATTRGCAAGAGAAAACACAGTACAAAAGGGTAATAGTTCCACTCTTTTGTTTTAAATTAACAACCATGGTGTTAGTCTCTTCTCCAAATACAGATTTGAACAAGGAAATGGATTGTATGGCATGCCAAAAAAACTTCACAGGCAGAAGTCGCAGTAACGAAAGACAAGGACTCTCTGATGGATAGGAGATACTATGAAGACTTTCTAAGACAGAGTACTGTTGGAAAGAAATCAAGATGCCAAAAAAGTGAGAAATKATGTCAAATTGCAGGCTTCATTATTTTCAGGTTCCAAGGGGAAAAAACATTCTTTTGGGTCTTTGRCAGGGGAATGTTTCTTTTTGCACATGGGGGTGGGAAAGCCCCTCTCCTGATTAGCCCGGCTGTCTGAAAGCCCCCGTTAAAGAGGCTGATTACAGACACCGGCTCCTTTGTCTCAATTTACATATACTCGCTAACACAAATTCCCTTCCCGTCCTGTGGGAGCGAGCTTGCAGGTAATAGAGAATAGCATTTTACACAGGAACAGGAAAAAAACCGACCTGCATTTAGACAATTCTTGTTGGAAAATTGTAGCCCAAGGGTGTAATAAAGATGCCAATTTTATGAAACTGAAACAGGCCTTGGACGCACTGAATTATGAAGTAAGAGGAGCGCAGACAATTAATAATAAAATTGCTCTTAAATATAAATGAGAATTTAGGATAATGTTTTTGATAATAATCTTTTTGTAATAGTACAATAAAGTGATCTGCACTCCTCGCCTTGCACAGAAGGGCTTATTTAAATGTCCTCTATTCCCTCAAGACTAGGCTTAGACGTTTGAAGTACGCCATAATGTCAGTCATTATTTCCTGAGTGCATTGACAAAGTTTGACTCCATTTATCCTAAGTGCTGAATTTAGCTGGGGGCTCTGTTGGCTCTCTATTGTACCAGCATGACCACGACCGCGGTGGAAAATGATACGCGGTGCCTAAATGGTGTTGCCGCTGGAGTTTCTGCTTCCAAGGGCAGGGCACGAAAGAAGGGCGTTTCTGCCCCGGAAGGGACTAGCCGTGGGTCTTGATCAGAAACGTGCCTCAGCCCAGCACAGACAGGGAGACTCTTGGCTAGAAAAAGAAGAAAACGCTTGTTACAGGGAGTCTGTTTGTAAGGCAAATGCTGGAAGAATGGTTCAGTCTCTTGTTTTGAGTAATCCTGTAAGGTTTCTAAATGTGTCTCTCGGAAATTGTACACTGGAAGATCGCATGTAACCGCAGTGCYGGAGACAGTGCGGGATTACTGCCTTATCTGTTGATGTTGGCTTTGCAGAAGAGCACGGCATAAACTGAGGCCCCAATCTGTCTCCCCATGGAGGGYTGCTAGCAACCCAATCTCACTTCTGCTCTGCTTTATAGTGCATTGATTTTCTCTCTTAGGAGCGGATAAAGGTCTCAGTAAAATCAAGCACAGAATCCCTACTGATATCAGTGGAAGCAGAATCCAGCTTTTGTGATTTAAGTGGTATGTGCAAGGATGGGCCTCTGTCCCAGAGAAGAAAACCTCTAAATTTTTAAAGCTTCATTGCATTCATCTTTACAGGCAATCCAAAACCAGTATTTTAAGCATCCTGAAGTGCTTTCCAAGGGACGCATCAAGTGCACCAAGCTTCATGTTATTTCTCCTGCCTCCTTAGAAAAGGGGTGGACTCTGATACCTGCTAATGCAGCAAAGAAACAGGTCCCTTTCGTGCTAGCAAAGTAGAGTATTGCTTGTGAGGAGCTCCGAGAATGGTTGTTGGCTGCGTTTCTAGTCCAACGTCCGCCGGGCTGACCACAGCTGGGAAATCTGGGCATAGCTCACGCTCTTGCCTCTGGTCTGTCTGTGCTGTAACCAACAGCGAAGGAAAAGCAGTGCATCTTTATTATACTGGCAGGATGTGCTTTTCTAGGGATAGGGTTAATTAGCTTTTTAGGGCAGTGGGAGAGAAAGGACGAAAGTGTGACAGCTGTTTCATTAGATGGGATGTTGAATAAAACAGTTAAGACACTGCACCCCCCAGAGTTAACCTTTCCTGCCTGCATTTCACTAGTTCGGCTCTGAGGTTATGTTTGGAAAGGCTGATGGGGTGGGGAAGGGGAGGTTAATGTATTTTATCGGAGTCAGCTAAAGAAAAAAAAAAAACTTCACTTTCCTGGTGACCTGAATTATTCTCTCCTAGTATAAATGAGATGACTTTCACCTGGGAAAAGAGAGAGGGGATTTAAAACCAAATAATGATTCATAAAATCTATTGCCACAAGATAAATAAGTTGTGAAGAACATCTAGTGCTCTGCCAGCTTTGCTACGAACAGAAAGCTTATAGCTGAAAGCCATTAAGTGAATTAATACTGTACCATACATCAGAGCTACTTCTCACTGACGGAAGGTCAACTCAAGGGAATGGTGACCCAGTGCAGCTGATTTACTCCAGCTAAGAAATCACCTCCCGGCACGCTGTCCTACTGATGTTGGGCAGGACACGCGTTCTTGCTGAGCACTCCAGATTTTCATGGTGTCGGGCAACTGGATTGGCTTTTACATTTGAGTCCTATCTGCTGGCATTTGTCTTCTGCACATTTTGTGGCTCTCAGGCCAGTGTAAATGTCCTTTGGCAGAAATTTGCACAGCCAGTGTCCTGCAGGGAAGTGTCCTTACCGCTCGTCCTGCTAGCGAGGGTAACTGCGGCCGTTCTGTATTTTGTTAGATTGAAGTCAATACGCCCAGATATCAGCAATTTCTGTTCTGCTTCACATTGGTGTGAATCTGGATGAAATCCATGGCCTCTCAATTTAAACTGAGGAGAGAAAGGGACCCACCGTGGCGAGTGCATTTTTCAAAATTAAGTAATAAGTCAGTCCAGGTCTCCACTTGGCCTTGTCAAAGGGCAGGCAGAGACATACAGTGGGGAGGTGGTGTGAGCTGGGGGGGTGGCAGGCTCAGTTTGAATGTTTGCCCTTTGAATTAATTCTGGTTGACCTACTTCAGCAATGATTGAAGAATTTTTTATTCAGTTTGCCCTGATCTATCCCCTGGTGAGCGTGTGCTTGTTATTTTTTAATGAAACCATTTTCACAGCCTGTTGTTTTAGGTGTTGCGAATGGAGGAGAGTGAGGTTATTTTTTGGTTCATATTCTGTTTTTTGTTTCTTCAGGATTCCCAGTGCCACGCAGCTGCTTTTAACTGCGTGCTCACAGTGCACTTCACGTTCTTAGCTCTCAGCTCAACAGGATTGTTTTCACAGCAGATAAAAATAGTATAAAGATATAATCAATGATTAAAAAGAAATCTCCCTTACAGGAATCATAAACGAATATTTTTGTGTCTTCCTGTGAGTCATGTGGAAGTAGACTTGAGGAGCATCTTGCTCCAGCATTTAACTTCTCTGGAGCTTGGCATTTGAGCCTCTAGGCACACAGAAGGGTGTAGGATGGAATATGCTGATGTAACTATGAAAAATACCTATTAATTTACACCTGGTGTTTAGGTCAGGCACAAAGGACCTGCCATATGGGATGAGATCACTGATCCATCTTTTTCTCTATCCTGATGAAAACCCAGCTTCTCTCCTCCCCGCTCATGCATGCATATTCCCCCACCAAAGCCATTTCACTGCAAATGCAATACCCAGTTCTGAGATCCTGAGGTGCCGGCATGCTTCCAAGTTTTGCTTCACAGGAATTGCACTTACTCCACCACACTGGAGCCTCAGTTGCAAAATGAAAGCAGGTTCAGTGATGACTAATGGCTTAGTCACTGTGCACATCCAAGGCTGATTACCTTTTGAAGGCTATGCAAGAGCAGGTATTGTAAACGGCGACTTTACGTTTTTGGTAGTGATCAATAGCCCCACTTTTTTATTGCATTAAAACCCAACAGGTTTTGTTTTTTAAATAAAACTCCGGCACAAAGGAAGTTTCTTTGTGCCAGTCTCAGACACTCATGCTCTGTGTGATTCCCCAGCTCTTCCCTGAAAATCTCCGCTTTCATTTTGGGGTGGGGGGTGAGTGAAAGAGAGCGTGGAGGTTAAAAAAGTTACCTTGGTTCTTTTTGTGTTTTCTTTTCTTTCTTAAAGAAAGTAATTTATAGATTTCTGGCTGTGTAGAAGACGCAGGAAATGCTGGTTCTAAAGATCCAAATGCCTAGAAGTTAAAGAAAAAGACGCTCAATTTTTTTTAAGCAAATGCTTCTTAGGCAACTTGCATGGATCACAGTTTAAAATGCCTATTATTGGATTAAAAGAAAAATTGACCAAATGCAGACAACCTTTTTCTAACAAATAAATAAAGAAATTTCTAGAAAAGAATAACATAATATAGTATTGTAATTGCTTATATCTTATCACCATGATCAGCCATGTGAATTAAAGGACATAGTGCTTATTTAATACATATTGAAAGAAAAAAATAAGCCTTTATCATAAACAAAGCCATACAGCTTTATTCCTCCTTCTCAAAATAATTTGCCTAGAACAGATTTCATAATGGGACAATATTATCATAACTTTAATCTTGTTTAAATTCAAAATTCTTCCTGCAAGCCTTGAGGCCTAGAGGAAAGACCTTTAGTAAGTTATCTTAAGAAAGCAGATTGCCTATGAATCACTTCTTATAGTCTATAAAATTCTTTGTAATTTACAGAACAGCTGTCCATAATAAAACATCAGAAAAGCTCTGCTTTGAGTCCTTAAACTGAAGTAAACATGCTGTAGAAAAATACAATTATGTGGAACACATTTACAAAGGTGCACGTGCCAGCTATAAGCTTTTCACCACTTTGCCACTAAAAAGTCCTAATGTAACAGGTTAGAAAAGGATGCCCGATGAAATAATAGTCAACAAAAATCCGCTCAGAAGCATCAAAATGCTCAAAGGTCATCCACCAGGGCTTCTAGAAAAAATGTGACCTTTAATGAATTTGAGAGGAAAAAGGTGTTTCTGAATGCAGGTTTTGTTGAATTATTGACCTTCAGAATTTTAAGTTATTCTTCCTTTTGCTGTTCTTACAAACAAGTTCCAGGGTATTTTCAAGGTTAAAAGAAGAGTTGCTGTAACATTTCAATGTAATAGGTGTTCACTTAGCATATGTTGGCCATGAAGAGGACAAATGGAGCCTTTTTATCTTGTGGCTATTTAGAAAAATAGCATTCATGATATTGATCCCACGTAAATGTCTTCATAACTTACAGATACCTTTTTTGAAGTGAAATTTCCCGTAAAGTCAGGTGCCAGTTAAAACAATATTGATGCCTGCTTTTCTACCACCTTTGTTCCTTGAAGACACTCCACTTATTTTGGCATCACAGAGCCATCCATAATTCACTGACAGAGCCCAAGACAGGGTAGAATGGGGAATAAAATATGGACCTGCAGACAGATTTTTTTAGAGAAGAGCTCCTACCTCCCTTGGGAACATAGTTGCTTCTTTGGATATCTTTCTGGGATTCTCCAGAGTGTAGTTCTGTTTTGAATAGTTTTGCTAGGTCCTAAAATGAAAGGTCTCCAACCCAAATTTATTGTGGGGATCTTTTCTTTATAGAACTGCTGCAGCTGGAATGGCAGCTATGGCAAGCCTGTCCACTACTGCAAAAATCCCTTCTTGAAAAGCTAACAGGAGTTAGTATTCAATCAAAGCAATTTAAGTTCAACAAAAAAAATCATACTTGTGGCACTTGAGAAGGAAGAAGTAGGCCACTTGATTTTGGTGGTGAAAGTGTTCCAGTCTCCTAAGTGTGGCATTTCTGTTTTGATACTATACAAACCCTCGCACTTCTTTTTTGAGATAGTGATTGGCTCTGTACTAACTTCACAGGGACCAGGTTACAATAGGTTTGGGCACCTGGTGATAGACTATGTGGAATTTGCAATATGTTATGGCCATTATATGAGACAAAGTGGTACTAAAATTCTGGCGTCTGTGCAGAAGCATCATCTATCTCATCAATGGAGAATGATGAGAAAAAATGGCTGTTATGTCTGTTTATAAAGACAATGTTATTCTTCCAAGGGACATAGGTTTGTTTCCTCTGCCTGGTCTTAATGTATATATGAGACAAGAAGACACAGTGGGTTCTTCAGGGGTCTGGTCAGTATGTGCTGAAAGACTGTTACAATGAAAAGGCATACCTTTTTGGAGGGTAGGAGGTGTATATCTGTGCTGGCGTGTGCTTAGCTAGTTGAAAATATTTGTTTAATCTAATTGCAAAACTACAGCAACTCCTTTTCCCAAAAAGCAACAATAAGATCTGTCAAGGACAAATTTCAAAGCAGCTTTTTATCTGTTTTCTCTTCAAAACCCAGTAGAACCATTATCCAAGTAGTGGCATTGAAAATGCATTTGTGGTCTGATGAGCAGAAATACGGTAAATATAAAGACTGAGTTCAGCAAATAAACTGTGAAATAGAAGGACTTTCATTCTGCTGTAAGAAAAAAAGCTTGGCACAGTCCTAAAAATGAACTCCCTACGACTGCCTCCGTAAACCCAGGCTCCAGTATGTGCCCCATACCAGTGAGCAGACTGGGAGTGAGAGGAAGGAGCAGCCTCACAAGCCACAGTAGTTCAGGCAGAGAAAAGAGAATGGGGATTTGAACAAAAAAATGACCTGTTCAACCGGCACCCCGCTTGTCTTACCAAGTAAATGACTTCAATAAGTAGTGATTCTTTAAATTGTTTTCCCCTTCTGTTATTATTCTCCTTCTTACTTTCCCAGCACCATCCAATCTCAAATCTTTACTTGTATATTAATCACCACTTAAGCTATTCCAGCTTGAGGTTACTCCTTTACAAGAGTGGTAAATTATATTGGATGAGTGAAGGAAACTAAGGAAAAAAAAAAGGGTGATGGAAAAAAAAGAGGTTGAGGAAGTATGCATAGAGTCTGGACAGAGCTACGGATATGTTTTGTTACCTCATGTGTGAAAGGATATCCCTAAAGATGGTTCTGCCAGGAAGGATTAAGTCATGCTTGAGAAGAGTGGCTCAAGTGTGGTTTTGGTTATTCAGTAAATGCAGTGACTCTCCTTTGCTTTCAAGGGTGCTTTTATATATCTATTCATGATAAACACAGGCAAAAAGAGAAGGTTGAAGAGGGTGTAACTTCCAATTGCAGTCAGTGCCTCGTACTGATAAAGGGATTCAGGACTGTGTGTTTGTTTAAGAGTTTTGCTATCATTTTCTAAAAAAACACTATGGTTGCTGAATTTGTTCTCTCCCAAACAGTACAAATTTTGGTGAGCGCTGCCTGTGTGTTTGTTCTTCAGTATTACCTTGACAGTGAATTAATGCCCTGCACACGATTCCAGGTCTCACTGTGGCACATGAGAAGGAAGCGCTAAGCAGTTACTTTTTCTAGGTTAATAATATTCACAGCAGCTTGTTTTCATTGTGTTAAATTTAAGCAATTAGTATAGCCACCTGACATTTTTCTAATGTTCAAAGTTGATATTTCAGATGTATACATCCCTTGTTTTCCTCTTAGCAACTCTAGCAGTTAAGCTGAACTTGCAGAGAGCCCTGCTTACTATTATCATTTAATAATAGCAGCAGCAAAAGTTAGCAAGGGCTTTGATTCAGGGACCCTCAAAGCAGAGTCTTCAAGRGGAAAGGCCAAAATAGCTCAAGATAAGTAATCTCTCTTTTGTGCTGGGCATCTGAGCGAGGTCAGTGCAGTTGAAGTGGTCAGGGTGTGCTGAGGAGGTGACACACCGGAAAAAACAAAGCCTGCGAACCTGAGGAGGCCTCCAAAGCCTTTCCATAAACACCCACGGGTGGATAGAGATGGCAAGTGACAAGGAGATGAATGATGGAAGAAGCAGCTCTCCCCCATGCCGCCCTGCTGAAACATTACACAACACAGGAGACGGCCCAACAGGCTGGGGTGTGATTTACAGTTCCCTGAGCCAGCGAGGGCTCGCGGTGTCAAGGTACCACGTATTTATTGCTCCCACACACCTTCAAACTCTGCAGTCTCGGCTGTCAGTTTGTCTTTGCTCAATGGAAAGACAGCAGTCTTCCTCCCTTATCATTCCATGCAACATCTGTTTCAGTTTATTAGCTAATTTCCTACAAAATCGGGAGGCTTTAGTCTGCTATAAATGAAGTTTCAGCTATCAGCAGCTGACAGTGGAATGTGTTTTTGTGGAGCATCTTGCGCCTTCATGCAGGATTTACACAGCTTCTTAATTAAACCTCCCTGGTCAGGAGAACATGCAGAAYGTATGGCCTGAGAGCGAAGCTCATGTCAACGGCATTAGGGGCRTGAAGCTCACTCACAGTTATTTCAGTCATGTCCAAAGCTCCGATTTTCCCATGAGAGGCCTGGCCAAGTTTTATTTTCCTTCTCTTGTTGTCTTCTGCCACCAACTCAATCGCATGTTGAGGGTGCCTTCAGCTCAGCAACCTGCTTTTTCAAAGTGGCTGCTCGAGTGAGGCAAAGTGGAAACATTTAGTTGCTAACAGTGTGCCTCCAGAAGCTGATTTGCAAACTGTGAGGGAACCACCTTCCTATGGTGATTTTTAGTGACTTTTGCTGGGGTTGCTGATGGGCCACTAAGAGAAGCCAAGCCACCCTGCTGCCCAGGGAGTAAGCTGAAACTCCCAGCTCCCACAAAAAATTCTGCTGGGTTAGTAGCATTTCTATTTGTATATATTCTAATATAGTAAAGTGTCCTCCAGCTCAGGAGCTTGAGGAGCACAGCATTAAATTTCCCTGTTGCTGTTATTTTGAAATTTATCAACTCCTGCTTTGATGCATCCTAAAGTGACAAGTTTAAAATACACTGTTCTCCTTGTGTCCTCCTTTCCCAGATGCAAAATATCACTCTCTTTTTGAACTCTAGTAAACACATATACAGAATAAAATACTGAGCTCTCCTCACCCTCCCATCTGCAGATTGCTCCCCATATGTTATGTTTTAAGATGTAATTTAATAACTAAAGGGAACTAATACATTTAAAAAATTGGGCATGAATTTTTAGTGCTTGTAGAAGGTGCCAGATGGACAAGCGGTGGAGAGAGAAGACCTTTCTTTGTCATSAGAGGCCCTAAAACATAAGTAGCAGCAGGGCAGAGCTCTTCACATTGCCTGCTAATGCATCTTAATCTTGATCCAGAAGGGCATATCTTGTGGGGTTTCTGCATCTCCAGAGCCTTATGCTGGTACTCGCAGCAAGGGGATGTTTAGTGATTACGAGGGGGACAGGAGAAGGGCTGGGACGCGGTGGAAGTGATGAGCTGGCCACCTCGCATTCAGTCAGTGCCCTTCAGCAAGGTGACAGACCCCAAATCTGAATCACTGATTTCCAATAGATAGGCTTCCCGTCCCCTCTCTCCTTTCCTAACTGACCGCTGAGCTTTTTCTCAGGATTTGTTCCAGACCTGGTCCAGGCTGAAGTTTTTTGCTTTTCAGCCGTCCAAGCAGGAAAATGAGTTTGACACTGGGAGGGGAGGAAAACAGTGCAGTAGGGCAAAATGGCAAAGCATGTTCCACTCTTATACTGCAAAACAGTTTGTGCCCTTCTGAAAAGGGCAGAGGAGGAAGCTGACAGTTCCCAAACCCCTCCTTGGGCACCTCGTGTTTACTGTGTAAGGATACAAAGGCAGCTGCAGATAAAGAAAACTAATATTTTAAGCATATCTAGCTCGATATAGTCTGTGGTTTGCTGAGATTGCCAGAGTATTATACAGCAGAAGTCTGTTTTAAACCTAGATTTATAAACTAATCCGCTGAAATACTATAATGAATAGTAGSCTGGGCTTTTAATCAGGAAGTGATTTTTATAGCTACAAAATTATTGCGCAATAGCATTATATAATAGTTGCACATTTAAAAAAACTCGATGGTCCAGTGCTGATAGCTTTTGCTATCTTATTATTTTGCTGTTTTTAAATCTGTTATTCACTGGGTTGCTTGTTTCTCAGAGCTTGCTTTTAAGCAACATCATAGGTAAGGTTTATGATGTTTATTTAAAAATAGGTCACCAACAGTATGTAGTCATCATTGTAAAAGTATCTTTGTTCGCTCTCTGAATACAAGTTTGTATTTGCACCAGGTTACGTTCATACCCACAATAAACTGGAGCAGGATTCGTAGGGTTTTGTTCCACTGTTTAACACCCTGTAATCATTATCTCTCTGGTTTCATGTATTCTTGATAATGTCAACTACTAGTCGTGGAAAGTAGGAAGTTTTACAAGCAATTTTAGACAGTCCAGCTGTTAAAAGAGTGAAAACACAAATTAACGAACTAAAATGGAAAAAAAAAAAAGTAGTAGGAGTGCATGGGGAAAGCCAGGCTCTTTTAGCACCCCGATGCCTCTGCAACAAGCAGTGAACACCTCTTTCGCGTCAGAGAGCACCGCTAGCCGGCCACTGCGACTGCAAGCCTACGTGCTTCATGGAGAGGGGAAGGCTGGCAGCTAGGGCAGCTGGCGATGAAGCCATTATGTCAGTGGCACACCCCAGGTATTATTTTTAAACCTTCTTTGATGGAGCTTTTTACACCTACCTAACACAGTGAGGATTTTTGCAGCTTTCTTACCAAGCGYGACAATGGAATCAAGGTAGCAGAAAGAGTCAGAGCTAAGGTATGCAATCGGAGAGGGTTTTTTTCTCTTTTAATTTAACATTTCTCTTGATTAACAATAATCGAAATTCAGGTCGGTAACAAAGAGCTTGTGTCGACATTTTATATAAATATGTGAAGCTAACAAATGAACAAGACACTTGATGGAAGAGGAGTATTTACTGGATGCAATAAGTGTAGTAGTATAAATACATTTTCAGTTTTAATATTTAAGGAAACCTAGCTTTTCCCTTCAGGATGTTAGTACACATTTGTAGTTCCAGGTGGAGGGAGCTGCCCTCAGCGGTGCGGAGTCGCTGTGCGGTCGGCCCCTTCTGGGTGCCAGCCCCCAGMCCCCCTGTACGGTCTCGGCCAGCTAAGAAAGTGGGACATTTCCCTCACTCTGAAAAAATCTGTTGGCTCTGAAAGTGCCTCCTTTGAGCCTTTGAATGCTTTTAGAAGTCATCCCCTTATGTAAGCCCCTAGATGTGGGTTTAGGAGCTGGACTTTAGGCATAAGTTTTTGGCCCCTCATGTTGCTTTGATTGCTGCCTGTAATAAATGCATTTAGCAAGTGAAAGATGCTCCTTTTTTCTAAATCACGGCACTGGTGATGCACCTTTATCTCAAAAGGAAGTATCAGAGAAAGTTGTAACTTTTTAGTTAGGTTTGGTTTTTATTTTCTAATTGTCAAACTCTCTTCAGCCCAGCTTTTGGTGCTACATTGCGTTTCAGATCTGTTGCRTTGAGCGCCCTAAGCTGGCTGTTTGTCTCCCGTTATCATACCCTGCTGATAGCGCACTGAACAGAAATGGTGGCAAATATTTGCCAGGAGATTCAAGAAAGTGTTCATATGTCCCCAGTAAGTTAATCAGCTTTCGATACCTGAAAACTAACTGTAATACAACGCAGCAGACTGATGGCCAACGCGACAGTAGACTGTTGCAGAGCCAGAAAGCTGCAGGAGCAGCGTAATTTGGACAATGGAGCATTTGACAGCTCAGCCTTCGCGAGCAGCGCACCCTGGGGATGCCGCTCGCCTTCGCCTTTGCCTTCAGCCAAGCATTSATGATGCAGCGCCTGAATAGGAGAATCATTTTCCAATCTAATAACAGAGCGGCTATTTATGCCCCTGCCAAAAGGGTCTCTGTCAAACCCCACTGTCTGGAGGACATTCGCTTGGCATGTTTATTCAAGTAAGCCCTTGCTTGGCTGGTTGTTCTTTATGCATCAGGTAGCGTGGGCTTCTTCTTTTTATTAAAAAAAAAGGTTGAGGAGTTGGTGAAAACGGTAAAAATTGTCGCTGATGTCCGGTCTCGTCACATTCATTTCTGCAGGGTGGCAGAATGACAGACACTGGGAAAACTCGCAGGGTCTGTGCAGCCATGCAAAGGGACCCTTGCCAATATTCAATAAAGAAAAAGTGATGAGACAAGGAATACATATACATGGGCTGACCTGGTTAGTCGGTGCTTGGCGCATCCAGATGTCAGAGTATTCAAGTAGCTTAGGCAGTGACCTGTAAGCAGGGTAAACAACGTTATGCCTGTACCGCTGCGTGGTTAACCTGAACTTCCTGAGGGCTTTAGAACCTAAAGTAGAACTGTGATTTTGCGAGTGATTGGGATTGGGATTATCCAAGCCTTAATATAGCTATTTTTTTTCATAAAGCACATGATCTCTACTCAGTACGTAAAGAAGTGCTTATCATCTTGTAAAACTACAGGGAAAATCCCAAAGACAAATTCAAACACTTGTATCTGAAAAGCAGGAAAAATTGCAGTTTCTATGCAATAAAATTCCCCAATTTATTTTACATTTCTTTGCATGGGTTACATAGCTTTTCCCTCTATCTTAAATTTATTGCTCTGTCACTGCAGTACTGTGTTTTTTTAGCTTCGGGACAGGTTAGGGTATTTCTTTAAAGTATTTCTTCAAAAGTAAAGATAATATGAGGTTTGAGAAGTGGTAGTTTAGGAATTTACCAGTGGTCAGAGATCAATTCATCTTCTCAGCGTTCATCTGCAACTTTTTGCAGACGTTTGCATCTTTTTCTTTAAGTACTAAAGTTCTGCAGACAGCTACTTACTTTCTTGCCTAACCTTGTATTTTCATAACCAGGCACAAATCTTTTAGATTAATTGTGTTAAAAAAAAATCTTTAACTTGCAGTGATATAAATCCAGCATATTTCTACTGAAATTAATAGATCTGTTTCGAATCTGTATCTGTGTAAATTGATAGTAGAATTTGGCTTGTTTTGCTTGTACATATGCACACGCTATTTTTAAAATCCTTCATTATGAAGTTAAATACTACGAATATTTCTGAGACAGTGGGTTCAGAAGTGTTAAGCATTCAGACTTGCTGAATTGCCTTTGAGAATACTGTACCTCCTTCAATCATCTAGCTTTTCTCTTCCTTGTTGTTATATAGCTTATGCCTAAATGCAGCTGTTGTTCAGTTGTGTCACTCTTGGATCACTACAACCAGAGCCGTAACCTTCAGGGAAGTGTCAGGTTTAAGCATGCTAAGTGTTTGTACTTCAGTTGTTAACCCGAATCTGGGCCGTTGTCTGTGTGAAGAACCAGTGCCTGTTATTGTTTTCAAATCCTGTCTGAATTTCTGCTCGCTCCCAACTGAATATATATCAATACTGATATATCAAAATTCAATAAAATAATCTTAATTATGTGTTATATTTCCAAGTAAAATTTGGAAATCCATATCACTTTCACTGAGTTATTTCTTGAGACAACCTGTGAGTCTCAGAGGTTGAATACTTTGTCATCATGATGCCTGGTCCAATATTGCTCAGAGCTCAGGTTTTAATATCATACCTGTAGTTTGCCAGAGATCATATGTCATCATATATGCATTATACATCCCTCAGATCTCATGAGGCCCTCTAAGATCATTTTGATGCTTAAAATCTTAGCTCAAAGTATGTAAAGGCACTGGAAATAATCCTTCCCTTTAAAGTTAAAAAATGTGAGCCCTGAAAACTGTCCTACTTTATATCTTCCCCCACACTCCCTAAAATATACCTACACATTAACACATGTACCTCTTCCTTTGCAGAGATGACCCATTTTAAGATATATCTAAGCTTTGGTTTCACTGAATAATTGGTTCTGTGTTTTCTAGAAGTGGGCCTTATGCCAGGCCTGAAGATTGAGTTGGGATGACAGTACAGATCTGAGACGTCAGATCAGTTCTCTCTCTTTATGGGCTAAGTACAGGTCTAACTCTGCCTAACCCAGTGTTTGGCAAAGTACGGTTTTGGATTGTGGGTTTTGAGCACGCTCTTGGGAGTCACTAGATTTGGACACTGGATTTCTCATAGCATCCAGACGTGAAGGTTGCTGCTCCATGACTCTGCACCACTAGTGTCGGTCCTCTCAGCATCACCCCTTCAAGGTCAGGAGCCAAGAAACATCCAGGTGTGCCAGCAGCTGGGAACAAGGAGAAACAGACCTCCAGGTTCAGACCTATGCAGGCTGAGAAGGAGAGGGAGGAAGAGCAGAGGCCGCGAGGCTCAGGGAAAGCGGGACACCAGCATTATGGCTAACCAGCTGTGATTTTAGCAGCGAGTTTGCCTGAACAGACCAGACACCCTCCTGCCTGCTCTCACTTGTGTCCCCTCGCTTAATAACTCTTTGAACAGAGGACACAGAGCGCATACTATTGGAGAATCAAAACCAGGACATTTGGTTTCAGGCTTTTCATAATAGGTCCCAGAATTTTCTATAATAAGTTCGTTTTCTTGAATTTGCTTTGTACCTATATTGTAGCTAATTATGCTAATCAGCACAGTAGGAAATAGAAAAGTAAGTTCAATAATTAAATAGCTTCAACCTTTTCTCAGCTAGAGCTGGATAAATCATTGTCATGTAATATGTGTTGTACATTGTATGGGCCTTTTAGGATCCATTTGTGCTAATAACATGTATCGTGGGATCCAAATAAAAGGTGCTAGGGAGAACTCTTTGATAACACACTTTTCCATTAGAGTGACAGAGTGTAGCATCATGATATGTGACCATATTGCCACTCCTCTGTCATGTAGCTCCTTTAAGAATGAGCAAAATAAAAAAAATTCAGTATAAACTCCATCAAAATGTCTAGGTGTACACCTTTCTAGCACAATTAAAGGGCAGCAGCTTATGGAGCCAACAGTACCAGAGGGCTGTGGTGGGAGTTGCATCTGGCTGCCTTTGACTCGGTAGCTCAAATAACACAGGACGTATTTAATTTTAGGGTCAGATGGCAGCAACCTTTGGAGCTTTTCAGAATGAGATACAAATTTGCAGCCCTAAATCTTTAAGAAGGTATCTTCCCTGCCTTACTCTCTTAAATTCCTGGCAATTCCTGGTTATGCTGGAGAAGGAACTTGTCTGTTGCCTTCTTTGCCACCCTCACTCGAGGGCTCTGGAAGGTTTCCTATTTGTGGGTAGGTATGGAGGAAGAAAGAGAATATTGCTTGAGCTACTTCATAAGTGAGTGAATTCATTTCCCCATCATTTAAGAAACTAGATACTGGTTTCCATAGAAGCCAAGAAGCTGCTTTGAATCTGAGGTATGTAACATGTTGCTTTAAAAATAATAGTGCACTATTGACTCAAATTATTGCTGGAGTTGGGAAGATAACAGCAGTTTGTTGAGATACAAAACACAAATTTCTTGTTTTTTACAAAATGATGCAATGAATTTAAAATGCTGCACAGTGATTTAAAAAAAACAAAATTAGTTAGTCAAAATACGTGTTTTGTGGCAACAGTGATTCACACAGGTTCTGTAGCAACCTCTACATGAGAGGCCATCAGTGGGAAGGATCTGCACATGCTTCTAGAAGCACTTTTATTTTTCAGACAATGTGACACTCTAGTTCTTTGGTTTTGTTTTTTAAGACGTAGAAAGGTTTATCTAAACCACTGCTGCATGCTATTTGCTGTATGTCATAACCTTATCTTCTTAGCAGATTTTCCAATACTGCACAGTATGCATCTGTGACTGAGACAAAATCAATGCTTATAGATTTAGCTGTGTAATCCTATCAGTTGTCCTGCTAGATATGATTTGAAATGTAAAGTTCGTTAAGGTTTAAATGAACTTGAAGGCCGAGGGTCTCCAGAGGAGTTTTCAGTTTCTTAGAGACTAATCCATTTCTTATCTTTTTTTTCCTTCTTGTCACTCTGTCTGTCTTTTTGTCTCCCTAATCGTTTAAGACTCTGGAACACTCAATCATGCCCAAAGTATGTATTGAAAAAAAGTAGCGGTGAGGTTGCTAATCATGTTACCAGTAGTTGCTTAAGCCCGTGAAACACTTGAATTCCTCTGTACGAATCAGGGTTATGATCATAGAAGTGAATAATTGTCTTTTACTGTTTTTGCTGTAAAATCAGTTACAAATCAGTTCCCCCACATTATAGACTCCTACTCTTCCCTCTCTCAAAACTATGTACTTTTCTACAATACTCTAGCTTATCTGTATTGGCAATAAGTCTTTCAATGAAAATGTAGTAAAAACAATTTATTTTATTTTACGTATTCTCACATTTATTGGAGTATATATGCCAATGCCAGCATAAAATAATAATGGGGGTTCTTTGGGGCAAAAATTCCTGTATGAATTTGTAAGGGACGCAAAATAATCTTGGGACTTGTTGCATGTCTTGCTAGCCTTGCATTTGTAGCTATCTGTTATTTACTTGGATTGCACTGGTAAGAAGCCAGGCTTATTTGCCCAAATTAGGAATGAGAGTACTCTGTGTGTGTGTGTGTGTGTGTGTGCGCGCGCGCGYGTGTTTTAAACTCTCACTTGGCAGGGGCTTTTGGATGCTCAGAGCGATGATTAATTATTAATTCCTGTTTTGGTCTCTTAAAGCCCAGCCTAGCTCTGAGACAAAGTGCTGTTTCATTAGACTGATGTTCTCCACTTTAATGGATTAAACTGCCGGATGGGGCCCTGCTTCCTAATGTCTTTCCTGTGTGCCCAGCATCTTCATACAGTTTGTCTTGTCTTTGCTTTCCAGCGTGGGTATTGTTTTTTGAAAGCGCGCTGGTAACCTGCTGGTAAGTGGCTGCTGTTTAGAAACTAAACTGAAGCTAGCATTTCTGGGTTTTCGACTTATGGATTTTAGCTGTTCTGGGGGACAGGTTGGCTCTGGGTTTAGTTCATTCCCATCACTGCTTCCCTTCCCTCGATCTCACCGCTAAGCGAAGCTCCCTCCGCCGGTCGCCTCTGAAAGCGCCTGGGGCTTGCTGGGGGCACGGCTGCGTGCCCAGGCCGGCGGCGACAGCAGACGGCTGCAGAAGAGTKTCTTCAACTTGGAACTCCAAAAGAACTGGCAAAAAGTCAATAAGCTTTTTTCTTTTTTTTTGAAAACAGGCTTTTTTTGAAACTCTTTTATGAAATGAATCCTCAAAAGTGTGTTTGTATGTGTAAGTGGGAGAAACAAATCATGGTTTTCCCGTGAGATCTTAATACAAGTAGGGCCTTTCACTGAGTCCCAAACCTAATGCAAAGAGAAATCTGAGAGGCACTTAAAAAATGTYATTGTAGTTCTTCTGGGCAGAGGGTGTCAAAGTGTCTTGCCTTAACTCAAGGCTAATACTGAGATTATTTGTTATTTCTTTTACTTATTCATTTATCTATTTAGCAGGAAGGTAGGATGAACGAGGAATTTGGGATGTGAAATCTGCAGCTGGTGATCCTGCAGCAATAACCTGTTCAAGTCTGTATATATGGACAGTCTCATACTTCTTCCAGCTAGGTTGTTTTCATAACCTAAGCACAGCAGAGTAGTGACAGAAGAGATAAGTATGTTTGATCCAAGTTAAGTGTCTCGGATCATTTCCATAACATGCCTGTCCAGCTCCCAGGTGTGACAGCAATTGCAATGAAATTACTAATAAAGTGAGTTTTGTCTTTCAGAAAGAGTGTGCAGATAACAGAAAAAATGTTACTTTGAAAATCATTATCAGTGTGGGCAGATGCTTGCTTACATATACGGAGCCTGTGAGCTGAGCTTTGATGCAAAAGCTTAGAGGCTGACGAGAGTGCTCCCCCAGGCCGCCCCGCAGCCGCAGTGCAAGGCTGAAGCACAGAGCTGGTGCGCTGTAGCCATCTGCTGCCACGGAGCAAGGCTTCGCGTCATGCTGGGGACGGAGAGGGTTTTCTGGTGCAGGAGAGAGAATCCACTCTCAACTCATCCTCACAACCTCTACAGTATCCATACTTGTAGTAAACACTAAGATTTTTGATGGCTGTGTTAATGGGCATAAACCCAACCCACGTTACAGGYTGAGGTGGTAGACCATGGGCTCAAAGCCCTGGAGCTGGGAGAGGGGCACTTCTCATCTGTGGGTTGGGTTCTGTGCGGTTCACGGCTTGCGCCCACTGAGAAATGTGGATTTGAGTCAGGGTTCAGATAGCAAGATTCAAGGCATTTTGTAGGTGGCGTTCTGCCTATACATAATGGCAAAAAGCAACACAGAGAGTGGTTTCTGATTTAACTCATGCTTAGAGCATGCTGATAAGGAGGTGAGGATTTGGGGTATCRTTCTGACTTTGCAGATGGGGCATTAAGGAGCACGGGTGTTACAAATTTTGGGGCCAGACCAGATGGCATTTAGGGGACATTTAGAGACAAAAGCCACCGAGCTGGAACAGTAGAAGATGCACAGCTACTGGAAAGCAGGGGCTGTTCAGATGCTTGAAGGGCTGCAACTTGTACCACAGGCGCTCTCAGATCAAACAGGTGTCTATATGAAGTGCTGCTTACAACTGCAAAAATCATCCCTTTTAATAACTGATTGTTTAATTAGTAAAACATGTTACAAAGTTAGACAGCTTTTTCTGTCAGTGATGGCAAGAATATTTGATTGCTGCCCATTATCAGTCGAAGGCTGAGAAACATTATTTTAACAAAGTCCTGTTTGTTATTCCTCTTGCTTACTCTTTCCCTGCCTCCACCACTTATGATGGTATAATATGGGCAGACACTAAGTACATGCAGTGAATAGTATTAGATGAAGATTTAGCTACGCTTATTATCCCCCTGGTAATAACACTGGGTAAMATAAAAGGCCCCAAAGCTGTATATGCAAGGTAGTATCAGAGCCCCAAATTGTTTTGCGGATTTTCAGGAGGAAAAGCAGGATAGCTGGAATCCTGCAGATGGGCAGAGAAACATCTGCCGCTGTTTTATCTAGTCTGCCCTTGCAATGTCATTATGTCCAAAGTGACTGCGTTTTTGCAGAAGAATGTGGAAATGGTATCAACAAATGTAACTTTTTGAAAACCCTTGGAAATGGATGAATGCAGATCCTGATTACTCCCTTTACAGTGCAAGTTTTTTTCTATAGACATTTGAAAAAGTTCAAATAAATCCTTTTCTTGGAGGCTTATCTTAGAAAATGGTGCTCAGAGTGTACGCTGTGCATGTTTTCTAAATGAGTCGCCAGGAGCTTGCGATTTTCCAGCTGAGAGGGTTACACAAATCCCTTATCAGAAGTTACGCAACAGCTGGGCCTCTTCTGCATAGTCTATTAAAATCTAGAAAGTTTTTGTAAAAATCTGCATTTGGAAATAACACACTAATAATCATTCTTCTTACTACCACTAATAATACATGGAGTTTCTACAGCTCCTTTCATATAAGGGTCTCAGAGCAGTGCATAAACATTAATCGATTAAACCTGGCAGCACACCTTGTCAGGTGAGGCTGCTGGGTTTAGTGCTGTTGTGACCATTTTCACGTGAAGGTTGCAAATGAAAGGAGGAAGCTTAATAAATAGACAGAGGTACCTTRATAAATGGATGCACCCCTGTGTTTGGCTCTCTTCTTTCTGAATGTGTGATTCTGCCACACAGTCCTGCCAGCTCGCTCAGCACTTTTCGGGCTGCCGCCTTGTGATTTGGTAACTTGAACTTTTTTTGTTGTTGTTGCTCTGAGTTTTGGGAGGGAAAAAAAATCAACAAGTTAGCTTGAGTGTTGTGGAAATAAGAATAAACCGACCACGTAGAGGCCCTGCGTGGCACTTACAAGGATGCACACATAGGCGAGCAAGGCCGAGGGAGGCATCGCCTCCGGCRCGAGAGGTGTGTTGGCGCAGCATGCCATAGCCGGGGAAATTTTGAAGAGCCAATCCTGCAACTGTGGGTGTCTTCACTGACATCAGCAGTGACGAGGCTGAGCTAGATGCATTTATGTAATGAGTGCTGGGGAAAGAGATGTGGTTAATAAAGATCATTATGAATCTGAATGGGTGCAGAGATCACTAATGCTTGCTTTAAAATCCCAGTAAGCTGTGTTTCTCTTAAAGGGGTAGTGACAAGGAGGAGTCAAAAATAATTATGAATAGCGAAAGCAAGTTGTTTATTTTATTGTAAAAAGAGCTGTACTTAAATATAAGCATTAGAAGATTTCATGCAAAAGGAAATGGGAAGATATTTTGAAAGGAAGAAGAGGCAACGATCAAAAGTGTCATTAATCTGATTATTTCGCTGTTTTGGTTTTTTTTTTGTTCATTCTCCCATCTTCTTCAGTTGTGTTTTTCTGGACTCTAGACTTGCCAGTGCAGGAAGATATAATAAGTGTTTGTACAACGTACAGCATGTTTGGGCTTCGTTCTAATTGTAGCATCTGAACACTACCAGAACAGAACTCATAAACAATAATTATATCAATAATAGAGCCACACAGACACATGTATAAAAGTTTGAAATGCTGAAATAAGTCTCAGTGAGACTAATTTGTGGGCAAGGTATATAATCAGGCATATAGTAATTGCGCTGATTTTCAGATATGTGCCTCTCTGCTGGTCACATAGAAATCCCCATCACAACTCTGGCAGATAGAAGAGCTTTGCTGTCCACGTTTTTCTGTACATATTCTTACATCAGTGTGGCATGAAAATTGACTGCTTTGTGGTATGGATTACCGTAACTTTGACAAAAGCAATTTCACAATTGCAAATGAATCAGTAAAAAGCAATGGTGATTATTTGTAACTCTTCACATGTTTTGTAATATTAGAAGCCTTAAGGGGATGGATTAGGAGACAGAATGCAAGGATGTTTGTCAAAGGTGTGGTAAATTATGGCTAAATTATAGCATGGTTTTCTACTTCGGACATGGTGGTCCTAATTCGCTCCATTTATACGTTTGTTTAAAGAGGGAATAAATTAATTTAAAAGAGCAGCTGATTGAAGTGGATCAACATCATAGAGTGTCCTTGGCTTCTGCTGGGGCTTCTGTTCAAGGAAATACATCAATGAGCAGAATTCAGGTAAAAAGGCAAACCTATATAACAAATAAATTTGTTACATGGTTCTGAAAGTTATTTTATGGTTGCATGTCTTATATTTAGGATCTGATCCTCAGATTAAGGACAGTTAGTAACTGTCATATGCCTCTGGCATTTATTGGTGAATCTGATGTCCTTCTGCTTGGCTAGGAGGGAGTTTGCAGAGGCTGTGCAGGGAGTGGTGCCAGGGATGTGGTGCTTTTATGGCAATGTTATTAGGTCCTGACTTTTCAAAGTGCTGCTCTACATTAGCCAGAGCGGAGCCTGAAGTACAATTTAAAGTCCCTAATTGTCACTTCTCAACAGTGCATTTTTAAGAGCAGGGCTGCAACTGGAATTGGTCACCCATGCAGTGGCAGAGGTGCCGCCCTTCCCCTGAAACTTAGGTCCCAGGCAGGGCTTTTTCATACGTTTGACTTATTTCACATGTGGAGAGTGGCTCTGCGCACATGCAGGACAACAGCATGTGCCAAGAGAGGTTGGGCTGGATTTACTCACTGTGCCTGCGATGCAAAATTGTTCTGGGTTGGCGAGATGTGTTTGCCTGGGACGTGAGAGTCAGCGAATTGACACTGAGTCCAACTTCCGTTATCCTTAGGGCACACTGGATCTCCATCCTTTGGTGGTTTTCCGTATAATTGCAAACAAGTGGCAAGTGTGAAATACAACACAGTTGTTAAACTTCTCTTGCATGCAGGTATGAGCTACAGTTCATGACTATATAAAACGTATATTGAATAAGCKATTACTAAAGGAAAACTAAATTGAGAAGGGCGCAGTAGTCTTGTGCTATATTAGAGGAATGCATTGAAAATCACTGCTTCACTGAATCTAAATTGTGCCTCTTAAATTTAGGTATAGCATCTGTGATCTCCTGCAAGTCTATCATGTTAGCAATAGTGTTCTATTGTTTAGCTTAATTTAGCCCTTGAAAACATGGAAGCCAAACACTTAGAAAGCAGCTGTTCATCTGAATGTATTAAGCAATTTACTTTAGGTAATGTAGCCTATAAAATTTTAATTTTGGATTAAATAAACCGTATCTTTCAGCATGACTGTTCTACCTCGATGTTCAGAAAATGAAATATGGGTGCATTTAGTGAATTTCTTCTCCAGGATGCTCCAGTGGAGAAGGGTCAATAGTTTCCTAATGAAAGCAGTCAATAGCAATTTCTCTTAGTAAGCACAAAGAAATTAGCATTAAACAACAGGCATCAGTGGCAAAAGTTTTATATGATTATGTGGTTGGACTGCTACATGCTTTAGGAAGTAGCTGTAGCAGGTAGCATACTGTCTGGTCAATAGATAGGAAGCAGTTTAATCGTATCACTGTTGACAGGAGATGTATCATCCAAAACGGTGTCTAAACAAGTTGGCAACAAATGTACAAGTATACGTGTCTGTGTGTGCAAATGCAGGCCAGTTTTCTAGCGTTTATATTAYGCGTTTTACATCTTAAGATGTGGAACTAAACAGATGTTTTGCTGTGGTAGAGTGGTTGGAATGATTTCTTCTCACAGTTGTTTCACAAATACCCTTCTCACCCTAAAAACCTGTTATTTCTTGTTTCAGTTACTTTGGCAAGGTTGTATGAGTTTAACCTGTACTCCTCTAAGGACAAGACCTTCAGCTGGCATCGAAAAGCTTTGCTCTTCTGACAGTGATGGAATGTCATTCGGAGCTGCTGAAGGTCTGGCCCTTCTGTCCTTCGTCTTGGAATAACCCAATATTGAAACAATGTAACCTAAAGCATTAACTGAGGCTATTTTACAATATGAAAGAAATGTATATTATACTGCGTGCCTGATCAAAATCCTACAGATCCCAAAGAGCATCTCTCCATTGATTGAAGTCACTGGGATTGAACCCTGAGACGGTACAGGAAAGGATGCTCATAAGGGTACAGGTAGTTACAGAGGCTATGATGGAAAAAGAGTCAACTACGTCCAACAGATTTGCTTTTAAATTAAAAAATCTCAGCCAAACTGGTGTAGCAATTTGCTAAGGAGAGAAAGGTTGACCTATATCTAGAGTAGTTTTATAAACACATGTAAAAATAACCAACCCTGCAAATAAGTGAACACCTCCAGCTTTTGCTTACTCCTGTTTATTTTTTCGTATCAGATTAGCTTTTGACTTGCGACGCTGAGTCACATGTAGGCTCTGACATGTAGAAGATCAGAATTCAAGAGATTTCATTAATCTAAGTAAGAAGTGTTAATAGCCTGTGATGTTTGATTGTGTCTTGTTTGTCATCTGTTTTTAACTCCTTGTTTTTAACATGGTCCTTCTAAATCTCTTTCATAGAAAAACAGAAGCCTCATTTGTTCGATGTCTATGTTTGTACAATCTATATCACAATATTGATTTGGGACAGGTGAGGAACCGAACTATTGGCAGACTGAGGAATGAAGGTGCATTTTTAATACAGCTGAGATAAGGTTGTGCCAAGCGCCCTTTTTTCATCCAGATGCCAAACCAATACTTCATTACATCTAGATAACAACAAGAGAGACAAAGAGACGGAATGAATAATCTTTTCCAAATGTTGTCTATAGGCTTTTATCCTTTTTTTTTTTTCTTTTTTCTTTTTACTGCTTCCAGATACAGTGCTGGTGGACTTTCAGTCCTGGGATACAATTCCTCTCTCCATCCATAGCATAGGACAAAGCCAAGACATACTGTCAGAGCTTTCTTRTGTTGTTTACTTGCCAATGGGTCCCTCTTCTTTTTTGGAAGAGCTACTTTGAGGAACTGGAGGGGAGTGCGTCCCTGTCTGTAAGCATCATCCCTATTAATGCTGAAATCCTCTTAGTTGCTGAGAAGCAAATTAAAACTGTTCACTCTTAGGTCATGTACACTGTATGAAATAATCACGGGTGAAAACCTGTGGAATTTTATTCCTACTAAAATATGAGTTGAAAGTAGATTTGTTGGGTTTAGTTCCACCTACTCTCCAATCCCTGTTTCTTCATTAGTTTGGATTTTTTGTGAAGCACAAGGCTAGAGAGCCTTGAGAAAAGAAATCTAGTATGTCCTGTGGTCAGGATGTTCCCTTTCTGTGACATCCACACGTTCCCCTCTTCACTGGAAAGACTGGTCAATCTCTGCTTACTCACTGCTGAAAGACTGCATAAACAGAAATATTTGCATATGCTTCCACCCTTCCAAAGAGCTTTTTTCTTAGATTTTATTACAGATTGCAAAAATGTGATTCATGATTTGAATGGGACTGTGACATTTTCATTATGGTACAGAGGTAAAATGTGGAGCATAAGTACCTATGTTGGCAGGTAGACACTACCTACAGGTTCATGTAAACAATTGCCGAACAGCCTCTTTTCCAAAATTTGCCATGGGGAAAAATTGCATTTCTCTCTCAATTTGGTATTCATGCATTAAGGATATTGCATTTTGRAGGCTGAAACAAACTTGGTTGAACYGAACTGAACRTATGCTTAATATTGATACAGCGGCAAGGTCTCCACTTAGGCTATTGATAACATACTGAACTAAAAGATATATAAGACTATGAGGCTAATACCAACTTAATCTGTTGCTTTTAAAGACTAGTGTTTTGTCTGTTAATATCTTGAGAAAATCTAACTCTCATAATCTTAAGATAACTTTATAAGCAAAAATGCTTTTGGAATGGCAGGAGAAAAAAATCAGGTATTTTTATATGATGGCACAGCGAGCAGTCATTTTTTTATTAGTTTCCAAGACCCACACTTTCATGTACTTGTTTCTTTGATGAGAAAAGTAGCTTAGCACTTGTATAATACCCTGTACTTTTAGAGCTGTTGTTTGATAGATGAATAATGTAAGGCATGGATGGATTATTGAAGTCTTGATTTTATTCTTGATAGACTACCRATTCACCCAGCAAAGTAAATTGTTAGGATATATTTTTCTTCTGCCTGATTCATTCCACAGTTCCCTTTGCAGGGTGCACACCTGTATTACATATTCAATCTCATTCTTTGCTGATACACGAAGACTACACCACAGAGAGACTCCCTGCTGGCGAGAAAAAGCTTTGCTCTCGGTCAGCCATGACTTTTTGAATAACTGGATGGAAAATTACTCATGTCTCTTATTCAGGTGGCTTTCGAATAGCGGCCTCGTTCAGATGAAGTTCAGGCCAAACTAAAATGGTGCTCTGGGCTGCTCTCATCAYGGGCATAGGTCAAAAAATGGAGTTTGGGCTTCCGCACCCACACAGCCGCACAGTCATCGTATAGATTGCAAAGATGTCCAGCAGCTCTTTAATCACCTTAAGCAGRGAGAGAAATTGGCATCTATTTTTTCATAAGGCCAGGCTTCTTCAACAAAAGAATCTGCAAGACCAGTATTTATTACTATTTAAATCACAGTTTTATTAGAAATCCAGCCCTGTTGTACTAGCTCTGTATAAAATCTTGCACAGGCCAAAGGACATGAAGGCCTGTCACTGCTAGGAGGACCAATTGGATTCATGAATAAGTACAGAACAGGGGTAAACGTTCCCATCTGCACGTACACCCAGTGTGTTAGCCCAAATTCTTCAGCCCCAGCTGGCTGAAGGACATACTATTCTGAGATGCTCTGGAATAGCTCGTCTGCTGGTGCAAGGCAGTGTCTCACAGTAGCCTAGAATTGGGTAAGAATTCATCTAAATCTACATAAAAGCCCATTTCTGCTGGAGGAATAGGAGATGATTGGTTTGAGAATATKGTATTGTGTAACTATATTTTGGAATAGGACTGGTATTATTATTCATGGAATAATGCTAATAGCAAAAAAGTCAGCGTTRAAGCGGAGCAATGGCTGAATGTAGATGTCTGTAATTGAGATGGAAACACAGTACAATTATCCCCAATCAAGGGTTATAAGTGCTTGATATTTAGACTGCAGTTCAGAAACCCACGCTTGTCAAGGTAGGGAAATGCTCACCACCTCAGCAAGCTTCACTCTTTTTCCACCTCCAATTAACAGCCCTATCATTATGAGTGAGGCATTTAACATTTCTGGCCCAGGATTAGATTAAGCTAATGTTGTAGAGCAGTTCTTGCGGGGTTTTCTCCTCTGGTGCGCTGTGTTTTTGTTGCTTTGCCAAGCCTGTAGCTTTCCCTTGGACGCACACGTCCCTGGGTAGACCTGTGCTCCTTTTCTCCCCAGTGCCCCTTTTAMTGCTGTGGCTTCCTGCCCCACAGCTGCAAATGCCTGCTCCTGGGTTTTTTTTCCAAGACTGTTATTGTCTCCCCTTGATATCGAGGCTGTTGTCAGAGCTGTGCTGTGGTGCCCTCTTTCTACATGACCGTTTCCTTCGTTATTTCCAGAAAAAGTGAAACTGCCTTTTTCAGGAGCCAACTGTAGTCTCAGTCCCCTTGCGAATAATGGGAGATAAATGTTCTCAGAACAGCCACCTAACAGCGGGTAAATAGTGACCTTTGTCCCTTTCATAGCAATAAGAAATTATAGCCGTTTGGAAAGATGGCAATTCTGCATGAAATTCTCTATGGTACAGTCATGTGCTCATGTGGAAAAAAGATGCCCAATGTTAAAAAGAATCACCGGAAAAAGGCTGAAAGCTTCCTTCCCCTCCCCCATGTCCAGCTGCTTCATGCTATTTCGGTGAGTTCCTGGCTATTTCTGATTGCACGTAGACCCACCTGAGTCTGCATTTCATTTAGGCACCCTTGCTACAAATAGCAGAGCAGACCGAGCACCATGGATTCGATGAAGGTCTAGCAATGGGAGCTAGGTAGCCAGGGTCCCAGGTGGCGTGGTACGCAATGTGCTGAAGGCAAACCTGTCACTTACTCATTGCTCTTGCTGTCCAAGCTATAGAGATTGAAGTGGCTCAGTGCCTGCAAATACCATTCAAATTGTGATATAGACCCAGATTTAACTCTAAGGGAAGCATAATGCATCTGTCTTACTCCATAATGAGAAGGAAGTGGTCTGACACCCACAGGCCAAATATCTTGAAGGGCTCCTTTTAAAATAAATTCATACATTAATCAGTGTATTTACATTGTCTCAGAGAGAAACAATTCTTTGATCAGAGTCGCAAACTCTTTATCAGCGGAGGGTCAGATGTCTTTCTGCTAGAAGCATAAAGACTTTGCTGCGTCGGCCTAAATTCTGTAATTTTGGGAAGGATATCTTACACAGGTAGCCATGGCTTTAACGTCAAGGCTAAGCTCGCTCTGATCTGGATGGAACATGAATGCAGTGAAAGATCATGTTTGTCCCTGCAAAATTTGAAAATGTTAAGAGATAAAATCAGGGTGGAAAGARTGAAGATTATTGATACTATCATGCTGGCTAAATGGATTGCTTGTGGTTACTCAAGTTGTCTGTGGCAGAGCTGGGATTGCCTTCGCAACGCATCTGCCATGTATCTGAGCTTCATTCCCCTCAGCGCTTTCCCACTATGTTTATCATATATTGGGCTGCACTTGTTTTCTCTGAGATTTTGAACCTTTGTGCCTGTGTCTGGCAGAAGCACTTTTCCCATCTCCCTCACTTAGGCTGCTGCAGAGTGCAGGGAAAGCCACTAAGGAACTCGCGGCAGATTCAGGGTCTCGCTCCCACTTGACTGGCACATCCCTATACACAGAACCGGGATATCACTGCAATGTGGGACACAGCTGTTGGTAACAGTAATACAGTGCACTTTCAAATTTCCTGGCAAAATTGATATAGTCAGCACGCAGTGTGCTTTGCAGCGATGATAATCAGATGGTCTGTAATGATGTATGATTGAAAAATAGTGCTGGCACTCCTGGCCCTGCTCTCACAGGTTCTTCATATTAATGGACAGCTTTGCCAATTTTCCCTCTCCACTAGGGGGAAATTCATCCAGGCAGCTGGGCTGCGCTTAGTTTTGCAAACCTCAGGGCATGCTCTGCTTGCTCTAGAGTGAAAGGACCAGCAGTGGCATATGTTCATTGGAATATTTCTGAGTTCTTTCAGAAACGCACCAGGAACTCACTGCGGTTATAATGGTGATTGCTGAGAGCTTAGCACAAATCACTGCGCACGTCTGGCTAGCAGGGTAAGGGGAGCAGCAGCGGCTGCTGCTAGCACGTGATTCGGGGATCACATGAAGACTGTCCTCCATCTCCCCTGCTTCTGTCAAAATGAGGCAAAAACTGTTCTCAGCACAGCCACTGGAAAGAAAAATAATAGGCAGCTCACAGACTGTGTTGTTATTATTCTGCTGGTATTGACTGGCAGTACCAGGACACTGCAAAACTGCCTTTCTCTAAGCTGTCAGCCGATCATCTGTGACAGCCCTAATAATGGTTATGTCAGGAGGCAAGTAAAGAGATGCCACAAATGGATTGCACGTGTATAATTGCTTCAAAAACAAATCTGTTAATAAAAGGAGATGAGAAAATTGACAGGAAGAAATGGCTTATTGCATGCTAATTTCCTCCAGCTTTCATATTCTTTCTCTGCTTTTCTTCTTTTTTCAATTGGGTCACTCCGTCTACGGAGAATCATGGTCAGAAAATTGAATGTGGGGAGGATTATATGTAATAAATAACTACAATGATGTATTTTTCCCAAACAAGGATCAAGTTCAGGCAGATGGATTTGGCTCATGAGCTGTTACCTATCTGATGGCTGTTTCAGATTACATTTACAGTCCTTCAAGTTTATAGGCAAAGGAGAAGATAAATTAAGTGCCCTAGAGGGCATAAAATCTCTTGGCCCACATCTTCTGAAGGTCCCATGATAGTCTGTCCCACATTTGTTTGTTATCCTTCTAGAGGAAACAAGATCCTGCAACTTTCTGTTCCTAGAAATGGCAGCATCCAGCATCTCCAACTGATGAAAAGCAATTTAGTCTCCCAACCCACAGTCTATCAAGATCCATCTGGTCTTCCTGAATTAAAATGCTTTACCTTCTGCACCCTCTCAGTGAGGTTGTTAGCGTGCATAAATATTTGCGTAAAGGACATTATAGCAATGACTGATAAATAATCTAAGCAGTTGGAAACTGGGTCATCACAGAAATAAGATAAAGAAACTGAAGGAGAGGAACAAGAGAAATGGGTGGATATAGCTGATGAGACAGTAAGGCTAGAAGTAAATAGTATCATGAGAAAATGGTGCCGAATAATGGGATCAATGCTACTCTCATTGAAGGCGATAGTTTTTGAATTACGTTAGTGGAAGCAGCAGCAAGACCAATAAATACAATGCCCTTTTTGATGCAAGTTTTTTATTTTTCAGAAGGAAACATTTACTTATTCTTTTTAAAATTTAAAAACATCTTTTTCTCTGTATAGATATAGAGTATCTATGTGTATTCTATTCCCTCTCCCCAAGCCTCCAAACTATCTACTCCAGTGTGAATTGTGCTGACTGCAGAAACAGCTGGACTCGCTCCGGGGCTGTGGCCGTATCACAGATGCTGATGTACAGATCAAGATCATGTATACCCTGCTATAGTGTAATGGTAGAAAAGGTTGGTGGATACAAAAGAAGTTGGACCGGGATCTAAATGTTAAGGTAGTTTTGAATATTTGTTTAGTTCTAAATTACAGGCTCAGGTGCAAGTGGAAACAACCACCTGGAAAAGGGTGTATGTGGAAGAAGAGGTCAGTAGCAGTGTAGGAATATTTCCTGTCTGATTTTTTTAGTTTATTTCTATTCTCAGGTGGCTAAATGTAAAAGTTCCTGTTGTAWAAGCTGAATTATACTTGAGGGTTGTGAAGTTAATCTGTGCTCTTGCTGGCTTTGTRCTGACCACTTTTCTGTTGCGTGAATCTCAGCATCAAAATTGTTCATAATTTGCAGCCTCAGCAGTGAGGCCAAGAGTTAGATTGCTTCAGAGACAAGGTTTGTGATCTTTTAAAGTGGTCTGGTAARGCTAGACAAACTACTTTTGAAGGAACAATTGAGTCTAAACAATTTAGGCTACTATGAAAATCTCAACCAAAGAGACAACCTTACCCCTAGAAATGTTTCTCCAAATGACCACTGGGGATCATCTAGCAGAGTGAAGAATAGATTGAGGTTTCAGAAATCTGGATTTGATGCCTGATGCAACCACTTATTTCCAGTTTAACAAGGTCTCCTCAATGTAAAAAAAGAACTGAAAAAAATGCATCTTTGCCTCAACATGAGAACGCTACCAACAGCAAGATGGACATATTCTCCAGTGAAGGGACAGGATTACTGTGCACTTGGAGAAACTCTTTGATTTATCCATTTTGTGGGTGTTGGAGCAGCCAACCTAGCATTTTTTCCTGCTTTCAGTTTATGTTACAAATTTCAAAAAATGTGTCTGGGGAACGGTTGTTTTCAAATTTCTAAGGAGATATTAGAAATGGCAAATGATAAGAGCAGTTATACAAGTAGTGAAAATGGAACAAATATGAAGAAAGATTTAAACAATTTTCTTTGTTATTCCTTTAACAAGGATAGAGACGAATTGTCTCCTAGCTGACTACTGTGATCCGTACTAAAATAGTTTATGGCTGCATCGGTTTCCCTACTTTTCATCAACTCGTTTGCGGACGTAGCATTTACAGTACGTTATTTAAATACAAAGTGTGCTTTGTATTCACGCTTTCCTTAATTAAACATTCTGTGCCACGGCTTGGGGTTCAGCCGAACAGTTGCCATGTGAGCTCTCTCCRCTTGAGCAATGCAGAACAAGTTGCTGTACATGACAGCATTTCATCTCTGTATGGCTGGGGACAGTAATGCACGAGCAGCAGGTGAAGGCATTAATCTCCTTAGCTATCCAGAAATGAACTGTCATGTACAGCAACTTGTTCTCTGCTGCTGCTGCCCTGCCTCGTCCCCCCTCCTTCCATGTCTAAGATACCCTTTATGTACTTTAAGTGTAATCTTGGGGAATTGACATTTTTTCATCAGAGAGTAGCGACTGGGGGAGTATGCAGCCAGGAGGTGCTGCAGCTGGCAGGGGCAGGCAGCAGGGTTGTTGCAAGTGCCATGACAGTGGGGACGTAGCAAGACATCCCCTGCCAGTCCGCAGGTCTCAGCATCAGAGGGGAGATCCTCCGGGCTTGGGAGACACTGCCGTATGTGACRGGATGGTGAAATAGGTTGGTAATAACAGGTTGGTTTCTGTGTGAAATAATCCTTTCCCGGTCAACTTCCAAACCTGTTGGGTTTCTGCTCGCTTGGCCAAAGCATAGGCTGTCCTACAAGACATGAAGGATCCWGGAGGAGAGCAAGTCACTCTGACCTTGGCATATCAGTAGCAGCTGTTAGTGTAGCAGTGGGATTTCTTTTGTTTGGTTGGTTTTCTTCCCCCAAAATTAAACTCAAAAAGGTGGAAAGTGTTATTCTCTATTCAGTATTGATAAGGTGGTAGTGTATTGCCATTACCAAACAGCAGAGGTGGATTTGAGAAAGAAGCAGCTCAGCTAAGAGAGGCTTTGTTCATTACCAGCAAGGCTACAGCCCTGGCTCCTGAGGCAAAATGCTGCCTGTCTTGCTCTTACAATACCTGTTTTCAGCTGAGCTATAATGAGTTTTGGCATCAGCTCTGAGTACGGTGAGAATCCAACAAAAACACACCCCTTGCTTTAAGTATTAACAGTGAGCTTCTAAGGTTTCTTGCATACACTCATTACCCAAATGCACAGCTGCTGTTTTAATTTAGATATTAATTTGCTCRTGTGATGTGATTTTGCTACTTAAAAGGAATTGTGGCTCAGGGGGTAAAACCCAACCATTGAAAATGGCCTTTTTGGTGTAAAACTTTCACATACAGTGATTAACAATTAATGTTAAATGTGTTCCACCCTTTCTGCCCCAAGACTTGTGCAATCACAGAAAGTGTCCTTTTAACATGTATTTACAGGTGTTTGATTTAATACTACTGTGCACTGCTGGCCACAAATTAGAAACCTGTTGAATGAGACCAACTAATGTCAAAATAGATATGTGCTGTACAAGATGGCTTTACCAAATGAACAGCAGAAAAAGCTGTTCCAACTAACTGGAGAACCACTTTAAGCTGTAGTCCCTGGTTAGACTCCAACGTAAAGCAGGATTATTCTGAGAGTGGTAAAAGTGGATACAGCTATTTTGGTTGGTTGTTGGCTTTTGGGGTAAGAATCCCTGTCCATAGTCTTTGTCCATCTCGTCTTCTTGGCTCTGAATCTGTACCCTTTTGCAACAACACAGGGAGATTCCTGACCAGACAGTTTGGCTGAACCTGAGCAAAAAGGGAGGGGAGCAGACAGGGAGGATGTGGAAGAAACAGAAAAAACAAGAAAAGGAATGAGGATGATCAGAGATGAGAAGAACAGAAAAAGGGTTAAAATACGTATGTGTTATGCTCAAATCAGTCAGGCAGCTTAGGTCTGTGTTTCTCTAGTGATGGCGTTTATGATTGGGACTCGATGAATTCACCTGGGGCTGGATATCAGTTTCCTCCGAAAGGCTGGGGATGATAGGGAGGAAGATTAGAGCACTGATTCATTGCTCCCCAGCTTGGATCTGACCTACTGGTGAGCACTGAATAAATAAATATGATACAGCAATACAAAACATGTCCAGCAAAGCCTGCAAATGAATTACATTCCCATTATTCTTCTTTAACATTTGTTTTTCTTTATGTTTTGTGTTCATTTTTTAGCATCTCTGTGTCATCTTCTTCAGTACAAGTCCATATTTAAAAAATAAGARCAAAGGAATCCATTCTCTTTTGGTTAGGACCAGGGCTCTGGCATAGSCAGCAAAGTTGCTCGTACAGGGAGTTGAGACCCAGAAGATTTACAGTTTTGGACTAGATCGAGATACAAACAAATGCAGTTTCTTGGAATAAGTCAGGCTGTAATTGAACAATACCTCTTTTAGGCACARGGGAGGCAATGGCAGGTATAAATGAACATGTGTCCAAATGTAGACAATGCACATTTAAGGGTGAGTTTAACAGTGGCTGATGGTGTGGTCCTGAGTGTTATGCAATGTGTTTGCACTTCTGGCACCTGCAAGACAGAGCTAGGTAACTCCCAGCATTTCTTATCCCTACTGCTGTAGGTGATCAAACAAGAAACAGTTCAAACAGCCTTTTCACTCTGTTTCTGCTTTCAGGTACTGCTACTAGAATGGAAATGTWGTAATTTTGTTGTCGGACCCATAGCTTAAGTTTTGGAGTGCTTCTGATTTAGTCCAAACCAATTTGCAGAGCAGAGGAGAAATGACAAATGTAACTCCGTAGCGAGTCTTTCCCAGGCTTCTCACGATCTGAAGCCTCAGTGCCTATGGCACTGTCTGCTGGCGTATGAAGAGAGAGTCTGTCCATCTAGGAGCCTTACATGTGAAATGGATGTGGCAAAGGACAAACGATTCACAGATGAAGATGGGAAGAGAGTCAGTATGTGGCAGATCCAGGAATTAAACTTAGGCTGCCAGTCTCTGAACTTCAGCATGCTCTTTCCTTCCACAAATCAGCAGTGGTGACTATTCTCAGCACTTGCTGASGACTTCTCTATTTTAAGTGCTCTCTGTAACTGTAATTGCAAGTGGTGAATACCCAGAAGGATTCCTTTGCTTTTTCTTCCTCTGTTTGTTGTTCTTCCTGCTGGTGGCCACGGAGCAAACTTGGAAAGAGCAGATTTGGAGGCAAAGGGTAGGAAGGTGGCTCAGAGGGGTGGCATTTTGCCATTACTGGTGTTTTATGCTCAGATCCAGCAAGTGTCTGATGGCACGTGGCAGAGCTTTCCCTGGGCACTGCAGGTCTGTCAGCTGCACTCAGCAGCCTCTGTCTGAGCTAGCTTGAGCGCTCCTAGAGGAACGCTTACATTGAGTTGGGGATGAAGCCAGGAGCCCGCTGACTGAGGTTGCTCTTCTAGTTTAAAGATTTTTTTCTGAATAGAGTTTGAGAGTAAGAAATCAGCAAGACTTCACAAATGAGAGTGGACGAAACTAGTTCACTGCAGGGGGAAATTTGCCGTCTGTAACCAAATGCTGGTATACCTCAGACCTTTTATGGACTCATGAAAGACCTCTGTGGGTGCCAAGTGTTTCTCTAACTCGTAGGAGAGACTGTACTGCGGTGTCCCTCTGTGAGCCCTGGCACCTGTCCATCATAGTTTCCAGCTCTGGCAAACGACAGGGTGTTAATATCAATGAATTAGCTGTATTCTCCTTCCATCTTTATCCATTTGCTGAGTCTAATAATGGAGTAGAATGGCAAGAGGAAGGGACGGACTCTCCTGTAAGGAAACGTGTGCTCAGAGAGGTATGTTGTCCCTGTGTCTTCTCAAATAAACAGGCTCTGCAGGGAGGAAGATGGCCAATTAAATCATCCCGTGTGTTTCAAAAGTAAATAAGCCTTTCTTGCTTTCGTTTTCCCCCAGAGGGAGGAATAAATTTGATTATTTTGTGTTAAGATTTGGTTGAACACCTTATTATTAGCTCTATTAGTATATATAGTACACACAATCTGTTGTTATTTGCGTGAATGCAGCCATGTTATTCCAACAGGCCTGTGCTTTTTATCTGCTTACAAAGTCTCATGTATTTATAAAATTAATTGCTAGTCAAAATAAATAAATAAAAGTCTGAGTCATGTTTCTGATCCTAGGCTATAATCCATGTTCTTCCATCTGGCTACCTAAATACCTGGGTGCTTAATTCAATAAGAAGATATTTATCTTTTCTTTTTCTTTGCCTACTCTTTTAAAGATTTTTTTTTTCTGCTTTTCTGCATCTGGCACTCAGATTCCCAAGGCCCCCTCCCTTTGCTCTTCTCCCCAGAAGCTCCTGCTTAGAATTTAGCTAATGGGTTTCTAATTCAATTTGGACTTCTGCTGGGATAAATCAGCCCCATACAAAATAATTTATGGTTCTTGAAAAATTGGCTGTGGATGAAATTAGATAACTAGCACCAGGCAAATAATAACGTCATTAAGATCCAAGGAAGAAAGCAGTGAATAGGTAGATACTCGTGAGGACTAACGTTAGCCCCAGGACGCCAGTCGTACTAGGATGCTCCTAGTCGGTGGAGAAAGAGGGTCCTAAGGAGAGCGGCTCGGAGCACCCGGGGTCGGACCCAGCTCCAGATCCTGCTCCACAGCTGCTCAGTGGATACAGAGCCAGGATTTTGTCCCTGATAGCRTCATAAACATAGATTTGTTTGTGTTCCCTTGAGAGACTGTTGTTGACTGCTTAGTAAATGATACTGGCTGAAGTATTTTGGAGAAATTTTGAAGAAAGAACCCCACTACAGAGTTGTTTACTTAATTAAGTATGTAGTAAATTAGAGTGTTGCCTATTAGCCTCCTATATCCATTTTGCAGATGGGACCCTGAACCTAACAGAGTGGATTTCCCCAAGGTCGCACAAGCATATCTATTCCCTGAGTCTCAGTTCAATGCCTTAACCAGAAAACCATCCAACTGAGTTATTATCCTAGGCATAGGCAAGTGTCCCGAGTTTCTCTGGGATGGAGCAATCCCACTGACTAGATTAACTGTACGCTACTGATAGCTCATGAAATCAAGATCCGTAACATCCCGCTAGACCTCAGTTTTAATAATCATGAGGAGTTGGATCATCACCTTGTGCTGAGAAAAATGCTTGCATTGAAAGCATCAGAAATGTGGGAGCAGAGCTTTACACCAGGTTTAATCATGGGAAAAGTACGGATAAATTCTTTTTAGAACCAAAAGACTGACATTTTAACCCCAGAATCCTGACCCCCTAAAAAGCAAGCTAAATTATTAATATGAAACAACAGAAGTCAGAAAGCTGAAAAAGCATTTGCAAAGTACCACATTCATTTGCAGATCCTCTCTCAAGCTGTCAATATGGAACTCCTTTCATTTTGCAGTAGCCATCACCAATACATTGTACACAGATTTATTTAGATATTAAACAAAATTGTGTTGTAGGATAGGATTTACCATTGGCCCTAAAATGCATGTGCCTACAGCTGAGGGCTCTCTAGTTCGAGCTCTATCACTGTTTCTAGCACATGAAAGAGCCTTAGAAAATGCCCACATGAGAAAAGGTAGGATCATTCCTCATTTGTTCATTGTATTGAGTATAACACATTTGGTCTGTTGGCACAGAAGTCAGATGAAGAACCTGAGTCTGTACTTCTAATTCTAAAAATACAACCAGGGTTAATTATCCTCAGATTTTYCCTCAGTTGTATGCTTTGGACTATGCCCAGGAAACCTGTTTCCAGTATGTGTTGAGAATATATTTCATAAGTTATAAAATGCRTCCTATCTTCTAACCACAAAGGTTAAGTTAGGTCTTGTAAAAGGAGATTTTTCATRTTATTGTAACAGGCATCTACTTTCATGTTCATGTAAATATGGCAGCTTCTGTCCTATGTGACAAAGAGTGCCTGAAGGGGACTTGAGAATGAATAGGCTTAACAAAAAGTATTTTAGCCTAATCCTTGTCCATCTTTAATTAGTTATCAGGGTTAAAGSAGGGGTCAAGAGCCTGAAGCTGCTTCAGGACTAATGTGTCAAAGAAAAGTGAAGCCTAACACTGAAGAGGAAATGATGCTCCTCGGAGGTTTAATAATTTTTTGACCCTGTGTCAACCATTATGACTACTAATGGCAGCTGGGGCAGAAATGCTTCAGATTAGGCTTTGCTTTGCAGGTGGTTAGGAAGGGATCCCATGCCATCATACAGACTCGTCACAAACTAGAATCCAAAAGGAAAAATGCATTTTAGTGTTACAAGCTAGCCGCAGAATCTTGGGTACAACTCTGAAGGTCTGTCGCTGTTCATAGTTTACATTCATGCTCTCGTGCAATTACTCCTTTTTCATTTTTGGAGAAAACAAAAATATCATTAATATGCAGCCAAACTGCATGAACTCTGCTGGCACAACCACGTCTAATCTGAGTCGTGTCGATTTTCTAATTAGATAAAGTGCCCGGAGCTCACACTTACGGAGCAGAGTGCCTGTGCTCAGTAAAGCAATACGTATATGCTATTCTCTGTGTTTCTGTTGAGTGACAGAGTAAGGGAGATAAAGTTCCTGAGACAATCTGCAACCCAATTTCTTTTTTTTTTCCAAACATGAATGTTTTATTAGGTTTAAACAAATACAAAGAGAGAGCAACAGTACAAAGGAAAGCAATCTTCCACACAGTAATAATTAGGAAGAAGTTTCACTGATGTCATTTGTTGTTTGCACAAGCATTGTTTTATTTTCAGATGTTGTGCTTTTGGTAACCTTGACACTGTAACTGAACCGACCTTATCCAGTAGCTCAGTACAATCACAATAGCTCAGTTTCCAGCAGAATTAATAAACTGCTGAGGAACACAAAACTCTGGAATTTGCTAAGCTGAATATGATCTAGATTTCAAATGAGCCTTCTGCCTTCCCACCAATTCCAATTATATTCCTTTGTAATGGTGGAAGGAGTGGTATCTCTTTTCTTTGAGGGAGCAAAATGAAGAATTCAGTCCTGGTTGAATTTTGTGCCCACTCTGCTGCTCTTGTATGGCAAAAGAGAAGGTGACTGATGGTGCTCAGGACAGTCTCTTCGCTTTAAATTTCATTTAAATTTACATTTTCATTTACATTTTTAAAGTCTCATCACTTTACATTTCACACTTCCATAAGTCAGCCTCGCCCCCCTGACGATTTGCCTCCATCTTTTTTATCTATTTATATTGTTAGGCGGCCTCATATTGAATAGAATTTGTAGATAACTTCGTTAGGCTTCTTATACTGATGCCAATTGTCTTAAACCTTGTTGCCCAAGGAAAAGCGTGCTGCTTTTCATATGCAGCCGAAAGTGTTTTCATTGCCTTGTGTGAAATCACACTATGCTCTGGCATTTTCATACACTGRATCCAGTGCTAACAAGTACCGGTGCCATCTCTTGCATATTTAGGCAGCAGCCTGGAGTCTGACAGAGTTTGCCTTAAGGCAGTGATAAGYTTCTGGCTGCAGAATCTTAACTATCATGTCTGTGTGTACACCAGCAATTTTTGTCTTGCATTAGCAATATGATAAAGAAATAGCTCTCTTTCAGAGGTTTGCAAGAATCATTTTGAAGACACATGTTTTCTCTTTGGTTTGCTCCTGATCTGATTGATGATAAAATTACCAATGGCCTCAGGAGAAGCAGAAACTTTAATTATAATTATGAATTAAATGAGCTGGGAGAAGATTCATTTTCCCAGACAAGAATATATAACTTGCAAGTTGGTTTATAAAGTTCGTACACCCTATTTAGYGTACTGAAGTAAAAAAAAAAAAAAAGAAAAAAAAAAGTTTTCCTCATTTGAGTCTGATTCGTCTATTCCTTACTCTGATGCAAATCAAATCTGACTCCACTGGAATTAATTCTTGATTAAGATCAGTGCATTTTTACCAGCATAAGCCAGGCAAAATATATCCCAAACATTTATCTGAGAGGAGAAAGAGATGGTGCTATCAAGAGGAATTATAGCACAAGCTGTTTGCTGTGGGTAACCTGCTTGCAGAGCATCCACATTGGCCATGTCAGACTGAGAAGCATGTTGGGCACAACAGTTGCAAGGGAAAGCCTGGCACTTGCTTCTCCTTTTCTCCTCTTCCCAACTTTCTGAGAAAGATGGAAGTAGTAACATTACATAATTACTATATTAGGCTGTTAGTGGCCTAAATACTTTTTTTTTATGTTGCATATATTAGGCCTGTTATTAAACAATGGGAAACTCCTTCTTGGACTCTTTTGTTGAGCCAAAATCCAGTATATTTTGGTGGCACTGTGTTTGTTTCAGGACATCGTAGATGCCCATCATCTGGGTTTTAGAAAKGGCTCCATGTTGGTGCCTATGGCTGGCAATGGGTCATTTCTTATAAACAGGATTGCTTCCTATCCCTATGTTGCAGTTGGGTTTTTTTTGTTTGGTTTTTTTTTTTTGGTAGGGGTGAAAGAGGGCAGGAAAGGACGTGTTTGTTTGATTGATGGGTTGATATTGGTTGATGTGTGGGTGGGGGGAGGCGTTTGCCAAACACCCTTCTGAACTGTATGTAACCATTCAGCAGATACGTTCCTCCTTCCTGAGGAAGCCTTGTCAAGCTACAATCTACTCGGAGGGTCTTCGCTGAGACCTTGCGGATGCAGGGGGGAATTCGTTGCATTTGGTGGTATTTATTTCTTCTGTTTCTGGACTGACTGCACCCAAAAAAAGATGAACATTGTGCACTGTATCAATTTCCCTGCTGCTTTTCCCAGACCATGCCTGAACTCCACTTTCCCTCCCAAAAGGAGCATTTAATTTTGTGGGCTCTCAATAAACAGGAGTTGGGATTTCTCCTGGCCTGGTTCCCATGGGCATTCAGCACGGTTCAGCAGCGCTCTGGCCTGTGGGCTGCCACAAAACCAAGCCTCATCTTCTAGACCCCTAAAGGCCTGCATGAAGGCAGCTATGAGCAAGTGCATCCCAGCCTCCCAAGCTGGTCAGATATTATGCTTTTATAAAATTACAGTCTTCCTGAGCTATTTGGTGGAATCTTCCACTTTTGAGATACCGAATACTGAATACCGCGTGACTGCCTCATCACTTGTCCGCCTTGCAACCAGCTGCATATAGCACTGTCGACACCGCCAGATAGACCTGCCCTCCTGTTTTTTCCCATTTATCATTCAATTTGGCCTACTCTTCATAGCCAGGTTTGCTCTGGCAATGTTAAGGGGGGGCTCTAAGGTGGATGCAAACTGTATTGCGTACAGGATTTGCCTGGCAAATTTTTTGCTTCCTTGCTTCCCATTTGGTGGCACCATAATGCTGCATGCCCTTCCTAGGGTGAAAGACAAGTCTGTGACCAAAGGCCTTACGGCTGAATAATTTTCCCTTCCTGAAAAATGTATACGCTGTAAAACAAACCATTACCTCCATCCTGCTAAAGCCRTCTCGCAGAGCTAGCACCTGCTGTTAATTTCGTAGTAAACAGTACTTGTTGCTCCAGAAAGCTTTTTAATCATGATATTAAAAACCAGACAGAAACCCCATCCATACGGTTATCTCCAGCTGCCTTTCTTGCAATGCGTCGTGACTGATCTTGCCGAGCGATGGGCATCCAAATGCAAATGGGATTAGCTTTGCAGCCATTCCCTTGAAATTGCTCTTGAATCATTCGGAAGTCAATTCCATTTGAGAAGAATTTGCTTCAGGTCTCACACAAAGAGATAATGGTCCAATATATTATGATATAAGCAATAATAGTTTAAGTCTCGCAGTTCAGAAATATAGTGAGTTATATGCTGGGTTGATGAGAGTTAAAGCTTGATATATAGTAATAAAACTAGTGATCTAGAGATGAATAGATTGKTGTACGGAGCACAATATTTTCCTGCCACAAATTAGAGCTGGGGTACTGGTCCATAAAAWGTGAAGGATACCATAAAATCTCCTTTTATATTTGTTATGCATGAAGAGCTAATAATATGTACAGTTTTACAAACAAAGCACGAAAAGAATAAAGACCTTTCTTAAAATCAAAAGGGTCTTGGCTTAGAGAAAGATTTCTTTTACCTTAAGTGAAAATTAAGCTATAATTCTTACATATGACATTCCATGCCATATTTTACCAATGCTAGTTTCAGTGACACTTTACCTGTTCCTATATGGTTTGTATTTGACTTGCATTTAAAAAAAAATGCGGTGGTAGGATGCTACAGAAGGCAAGTAAGACAGCATATCTAAATTCAGGCCAGCAACTAAAATAAAAGATCAAAATTAAATTTTTTAGATTAAAATGGCTTTTGTAAATCTATTTTCCTAATATGAATGAATTGCATGAGTGAAACTGGTTTAGCAGTACCATTAATCAGGCCTTTTGTCTTGCTAATATAGATCAGTCAATAACAACAGATGGGCTGTACATTTTATTATGTGAAAATAAAGATGAATGGGACATATTGCAGAAGTAAACTTGCAGTTCAAAGTTACTGGGCAAAAAAGGGGTTTTGTTTTAACAGGGAAGAAGTGTGTGGACTTCATATTGGGTTTTTTGTTCAAGCAGGGTAGTAAAGGGGACTTGCTGCACATGATGCTGACATAATGATTGGAAATCAAGAACATGAATTTCTAGTGTTTGTATCTACACAGATAGGTTTAAATTGGTTTGGTTTGTGTTTTCTTTCTCCAGACAGAGGAACTGTTTAACTCCTTAGAAGAGTTAAATAAGCGATATATAAAGTTTGCCACTTTGTTACACTGCCAGGAGATAAGAAATTTAAATATCCAGTGATAACCTTCAGGAAGATTCAGATCAAAGTCTCAGGCAAGATTTATCCCCTTGTACAGAGACAGAGTACACGGAGAGAGCTGACTCCCATCTAGATTACCGAAACAGATGCACTGGGGCACACAATTATAACACAGTAACCCCTAGAAAAGCAAAGTCAGAGTTGGTCTTCCTCAGGAGAGAGGAATGACCTGTGCTTAGCTGGAACCGATCAGGAGAAATTTTGATGGAAGTGTTTATTACATTGTTAGAAAATGTGGCTTCATGAATTCAGATTCATGAAATTGCTTCAGTTTTGCTAAAAGTTTGGTTGGTAGTGAGCTGCAAAAAATCTCAGCAAGGTCAAATTGTCCTACATTGACACTTTCAGGTGTAAATATCTGGGTTTGATTTTTAAGAATATTTTGTTATATAATTATGCCATCACAATTCTGCTTTCATGTTACTGTAAGCATTAAAACAAAAGCATAACAATATATTATTATAATAAAAAATTAAATGGAAGATTTGGATCCAAAATGTTTGTTGAGGTTGATGGTTTGATCTTTTTTTAAATTTAAAAAAAATATTTTTTTTTCCTTTGTGGAGAAATTGAATGTTCAAAAGGGTATCCCAGATCAGCGGGCAAACTGACCTACAGTCCTCAAGGCGTCCTGCAGCTGTACCTACGGATGGTCAAGCGACTGATGGGATTTCAGGTTCTTTCCTCTCAGTACCCCCCAGTGTCGGGGGCTGCGCAGAGCAGCCCAGCGCGGGGTGGAGAGGGGACCACGGCCGGGTGCCGCATAGCCGGGGCTGGCGGCCAAAGTCCCGCAGCGCCTTGGGTGGGAGCCTGCCTGGAGCCGTCGTCCCCAGCCAGGTGGGGAACGCTCCCGCGCGGCAGTGGGACGCTGCTGCAGCACGATGCAAACCCACGTCGGTTCGGTCTGTGCTGCAAGGCCGCGCTGGGTTTTGCCTGCCGTAGGGGCCCCCAGGCGCCCCTTCAGATGGAAATGCGGGCTGAGGTCCAGCTGGGAGTCGCACGGGCTGCTAAGCTGCCTGCGACCTTGTAGCCGGGAGTAGCATGGCTTGGAGACCCTGAATGCTAATGGGGATAGGACTGGCTTTGTGATACGATTTCTTTTCTGCAGAACACAGAAAAATTTAGTCGTGTTCATGTTCTGGATGTTCTTCTCAARAATTTTCTCCATAAAAAAGTTAACTCACTCTTATTACTACTACTACTACTAACAACAGCAATGCTGGGGCTGAGGATTGAATGAGCATACTCCCATATAGAAATTATTTTTTTAAATTCTGTCTCAGCTATTATCTTAAATTTATTCTAAAAGTGCAGTTGTTAGATGCCAGTTTCTATGAACAAGACAGCCTCTGCACACACTGGTTGTGCGACAATTTGCGAATGGTTTCCATCTCTTATCCAACATCTAAGAGAGGTTCAGATGCCTCTCGGTAGCAATGAGAAAGAGTGTGGAAAAATAAAGCTGGGCTTTATTACTTATAAAAAGTAAAGTGGAATTACAGAATATGCTGTATTCTACATACATATGTATGTACATATTCTRTGTAGAATATGCTTCTTACTGTAGCCAGTAAGAAAACTGGCTTATAATAGACCATGTGATACCAACCTTGTGGAGAAACAGCTGTAGCCGCAATTGAAAAGTGAGATTAGGTTGTAGTGTACTAGGCCATACTGTGAATCCACTTGAACRTAAAAATAGTATTTAAACCTTAGAAACGCTTACCTTCAGGAGGGAAACCCAAAGCCTACACACATTGTCAAGGCTGATTAATCAGCACTGAGGAAATAATGAGAAAAACACCTTTTTCTTTTCTGCAGCTTGCTGATCCCTCCTTTTGGACTTTCTAGTTRCATCTTTGATAAGATACAGTTAATTGGTCAGGCAGCATAAGTATTGCCTTTGATAATGTGCAGAGATCTATTGGTGAAAAAAAATACATTTGTTCTTCCAGTCACCAGAAATTAGTGAAGCAATACTTGTTTAATTATAAAACATATGTGTGCTTTGTTAGTTTCCATCTGTCTGCTCACTGATTTGCAATTAAATGACCAGAAGAAAAAGATACGTCCTGTGGCAATTCAGGGGAAATGATTCATCTCTAATGCTTCTGGGTTGTGTATGTATATGCAGCAGCCTGCGTGCGAGCAGTCCAAGAGAGAAAGGGAAGCAGCGGGAAAGAGAGGGGAGATACCCTTATGGATAAGGGGTATTAGGAASAGTGAAAGTCCTCTTGCTTTAATTCAAACATGTTTAGTTGTCATGAATCCAAATGTTGACTGAGACTCATTTGTTGTAACTCATCTTCCTCTTTTGAGAAACTGGAGAGCAAAATGGARCAAGAAATACTAACGGGGAATGGAAATGGGATTTCAAAAAAGGAGGCGGGTGTGATCAGAATGAAAAGAATGAAAAACTGGTCCACCTAAGTGCTCTAAATAGTCAAATTTCATTTTTACCACTTTTCCCTCCTTCCTTTTCATTCTGACCACAGAAAAGAAGGAAGGAGGGAAAAGTGGTAAAAATGAAATTTGACTATTTAGAGCATTTAGGTGGACCAGATTAGTTGGAGATGGAAGTTGAATTGTTATTCTATGTCGCAAATTTTTCCTTTGCATGAAAAATAGTGGGCCTTGTTTAGTGGCCCATTCTTCTATCCTTGCACCAGTTCAGTTTTAATAACTCTAAGGGAGTAATGCTGCAGTGAGTCAGGCCTGTTACCCTTTTTAAAATGAGACACCCAGAAGAGCAAGAATAGTTTTAATTTAGTATGGAAAAAAAAAAAAAAAGAGGAACTGGTGTACTYGAACTACACATGCTCTCTTCATAAATAGTTAAGAGGTTCACAAAACCTTTTGCTGGGTAAGGTATTCCCATGCCTAATAAAGATGTACRGTGTGTCTCCATGTAGCTGTGTAGACGGGCACCGCATTGCCTTCTCCTCCAGTCTCTTTCAACTGTTATTGTTCTTTCTTGTCTTTCGGTAAAAGCAGTGGCTGGAAGGAGAGCCTTTCATGCCCCTTGTAATTGCRGACCCAGACGACACAGGTATATCTAGAGCAAGGGAAGAGAGCTGCCTGACATTTYGTCTTCATGAAGACTGACAAGGAGAAGGTAGCCAGCCTTCCGCAGTATTTTTAGTTTGATGTTCTGGGCTGTTTTATTGATCATCAGCAACGTCCGTCACTGTGTATAACGATAACTGCTTCAGAGGCGGAAAAGAGGAGATTGAATAAGGCCTTCAGGCCTGTCGGCTTCTTGCTGATGGATCTGTCAATAGTTGGTGCTCCTCCGTCCCCTTACTGCCGTGAGCGTCTCCAGCATCCCTGAGCAGTGACAGCAGCAGGGGAAGGGCACAGCAAGAGCCTGATTCTCCACTGAATTGGTGCTTTCTGGTGTAGAAGATTTCCTCTATAGAAAGGGGCAGAGGGGTATAAAAAGGAGATTTGTGAAGAGGGAGAGAGAGAGAGAGAGAAAGGAAAATACATACATATTAGGTGTTTTCAGTGCTGGATTCTTTCCCTCCCCTTCCCTCCCCTCCCCTTTCTCCAGACTTCTCGTATCAACTTTATTCATTCCTGGCATCACCGGAGAGGTGCAGAGCTTTCCTTAAGTCGCTAGCATGGGTCCACGTCGGCGCAGAGCTGTGCCATCTCRTGGCTCCTCTGCTCTGCGTCACAGCCTCTGCTTCCTCTCTATAGCAGGGACCGCACAGACAACTGTACTGCAAAACAGACAAATAAGCCRAAGCTTGGCATTTTCATTAGCAGTCTTAACAAGAAAGTCAGAGACTGAACAACGAGCCACAGACTGGACATTCATTTAGTCTTTTGCCCTTAGAGTAAATTTCAAATTGATGATCTAAAATGAAAGGCGTGTTTCCTATTTGTMACATCCTCAGCCATTGCTAGCTACGTGCATGCACTTGATTAAACATCATGATAAGTCAGTATTAAAAAGTGCGACCTTGAAGCCTCCAAAAGTTTGCATTATTTCTTTCTACAGTTTTGCAGGCAATTCTTCCAAGCACTAACATAATGTTTTATTGCTAGTATTGCCAGTGATGTTAACAAAGGGACATTCCCAGTCGTGTGAATATGCACTTTTCTATCACATCACATAGTGGAAAGAGTGCTTAGGATGTAAAGAACAAATTTTTCTAGTCTGAAAACAACTGTGCATTTACACCTCAGTCCAAGAATTCTCCCAAGACAACTTTTTATTTGAAAMGTACACTTTTTTTGAAATTTTCAGAAAGCGCTTTTAAGTCTTTGACAGCTGAATTTTGGTTGTTTCATTWGTCCTTTCTGTCTTGTTTTTGCAGATGATGATTTTTTTCATGAACTTCCGGAAACTTTTCCGTCTGATCCTCCAGAGCCATTGCCTCACTTCCTCATTGAACCCGAAGAAGCTTACATTGTGAAGAACAAGCCCGTGAATCTGTACTGCAAAGCGAGCCCTGCCACGCAGATCTATTTCAAGTGCAACAGCGAATGGGTCCATCAGAAGGACCATGTGGTGGATGAGAGAGTAGATGAAACCTCTGGTGAGTTTGCATTATATCTTGGGAGAGATGAGAGAGAGAAAATTAAAATGCATTCATATCAAGCCCACCTTTGTAATCTAGCAACTATTCATAGGACAGCTACTTCTCTTTACCCTTAATATAGGTGTGAATTCTGTGCCTGGTCCTGCCAAACATTAGCTGTCATAGCACAGAGGTGATGTCTGCATCCACGTCAGCTACTAAAACATGATTATAGAGGATCCTGCTCAGTTTGAACCAAAATCATATTTTGAAAACATAAAACCAAGCACAAACAAAAGAGAAGCGCTCGGCCAAGTCAACTCCTTGTTCAGCTCTCCTGTGTCACAAATGCACAGGGATGGTCCTTGTATCATAGTCACAGAGGAARAAACACATTCTTGCCAAAGTGCTGACAAGCATTTAGGTTATTCTTAGAATGGTGTTTTGCTAGGGAGATTTGGAAAAAGAGGAGAAATTTAATCAGCTTCCAGCAAGAAAGAAGGAGAAAGCACGTGGGGGCACAGCCTAGAACAGGGTATTGATCCAGAGCAAGTAACTGCCGATTACTCCATTATACTCTTCCTCCTGCTCCACAGAGTCCTTATGAAGGAGAACTACCTTAGGTTAGCAAGGAATAGAAGAAAAAAAGCCAAGAACCCCATCCTTCCTCATTCAATATCAGAAATCCCACTGACATTCAGGGAAGACAAATAGGACCCTCATAGTACCAAAAAAAAGGGGGTTAAAAGCTTGAGCTGTAAACAAGCCTGTGTCAAAGGTATGATTGTTCCAGTCTGGGAAGACTGGTAATCAATAGAGTTTGTGACATGCAAGGAGAGAAGTGGGACTTAGTGCTGTCTTGAGGGCTGTGAAAAATAACTGGGTATCAAGCGAGAAGGTAACTTTCATTTGGGAATTGCACCACCACTTGGTCTAATTACGTAGAAAAATAACTCCACCAGATGTCTTGGTAGTCTCTTGTGAACTGAGTTTTATTTGTTTCAGCTCATTTATCTGCACAGAGATCAAAAGCCCAAGCTTTTAACAGTGCTGTGGTGCTCTCAGCTTGAGAAAAAGAAGGTGGGTGTAGGGAGGTAAGGCTGTAGAAAGAAGAATACGTATTAAACTTCGGGCCTGTTTATTTGTTAGTAAGAACAGGCTATTCCAGCAGGTTGACTGCAGCAAAATGACTAAAAAGAGAAAATCTGGTTACTTAACACATCTTCTATTTTTTTCACCTGTGGGAGTCCACTGGAATGAATGAGGACAAGCAGGAGAGCAGCTATCACTGTGTTAATTCTTTAGGCTTTTATTAACATCAGCATTCAGAAACTGAATTGTGCCTTCTGTACAGTACAGCCAAAGGCGGCTTTGAAAATGAAGGGTCTGATTCTTCTGAGTGACCCTAGAGGAAATAAAAAAGCATTTCCATTGAGCTCAGCGGTTCTGTGTTGAAACAGGTGAGGGAAGAATAAGATTCGAAATTATTGTTTTCAGGCTTTTGCTTCTTTGTGAGGAGAGAAATTAGCATTTAATGTAAACAATGAAAAAAGTAGGTTTAGCTTTCTTTCAGCAGCAATTCAAGACCTTTAGGAAATCAGTTGTGAATCATGTGTCTCAAAAATAACACCCTGACAACAAATTATTGTCCATYTTGGTTGACCCAGTTACAAGACAGAACCAGTGAATTAAGCGCTGCTCTTATATGAAAAGAAAATGGTTGAAAATGCTACAAACTTGTAAAGTAACCTGACTTAACTACTAGAAACCCTACACAGGATGAATATATAGCCTAATATTAGTCTGTCAGGTACAATTGGTGTAATCATGCCAGATAAGATGAAAGATGGAGAAAAAGCCCCATTATATTAATTTCCAAAAATGTAACTATAACAAGACAAAAGAAAGACTCTCTGAAAATGCCTAAGATTAATACATTCTATGAGCTTCTGKGTAGGAGGAAATTTACACTGGTAAGGAAAATATCAAATTAGTAAAAAGCTTGAGTCAAAATATGAGCAATAGGTTACATAGCTCGGTTTTCATGTTAACACCCTTTCTCTGGAGCAAAGCTTATAGATCTCTCAAAAACATGGAAACACTGTTGTCACTCTAGTTTTTGGTACAGGTGCAAAATTCATTGCAATGCAAACTTCCTTTTTTTTCCAAAATCCCGTTCTAGAACTTCATGATGCCATAAAACAAATTGCAGCAGAGAATGTAGAAGCCCAGTCTTGAAAAGAGATCCATCTGAATATATTAGAGGATGAATGTTTTGAATAATAAACAGCAGCAATTACATCTAAACAAAACCTGTCTCCAATTAGAGATTAACTTAATCTACTGGACTTCCAGGAGGGGAAGGGAGGGTATGCCAAAAGCTGTGCACATCAGATTATTAGCATAAGAGCCACAAAAAACAGTCATGCTAACAGCTTGTTAAAATGAAGCTGTCAGTATCTAAATTTGTCAGTCCACCTCATGGTTGCCAAAAGGCTAGTGAATGCATGTCATGAGTGCAGTGTTTCTCCATCTTGCCATAAGCAGACTGAGAATCTGTGGCTGAGGACACATAGTGTAGTATAGACATTGGGTGAGCAATGTGTTGAAGGCAGCATTGAAATAATGCCTTCTTCAAAGCTACGGAAGCTCAGCAAAACGTGTCCACTGGAGCTGGAGAAAAAGTTTCATGAGACAGTGGCCTTGCGGAGTCACAGTGCGAGGAAGGTTTTACACCTATGAGATCATCACCTTGGCATCTTGCACCAGTCCGGCTGGCAGAGGTCTTCGACTCCGCCACTTCTGAGGCTGTTTTGCTTTCCTTTGCTACTTTTGGTTGGCTGGTGCAGTAGTGCTAACCTAAGGCATACCTGCAGCGGCTGAGCTGCGCAGAGGGCAGCGTAAGGATGGCAGCCCCTGCCAAAACTGCTGCCAGCCTTGGGCTGGCAGTTGGATGTTGTTTGCTAGAAGTCACTCTGTGCCCTTGGAGCAGTCGTGTAGCACAGCACTGCTAAGAGTAAGCCCACATTTGGCCCCAAGCAGTAACCCTGGCTCAAAGGGAACCTAGCTACACAGTATTTCTGCTGGGCCAGACATGCCACCCAAGCCACTGAAAACTGGGCATGGTCTTCCCCACTGATGGTTTTTCCATGCTGGAGGTCCATTCAGTGACAAAGAGGAGCACCACACTCAGCTGGTCGTCGGCTGCTGTTTCCTCTCTCAGGTTCTCAGGGTAGAAAAGCAAAGGAAAGGAAAACAAGACCAATAGATTAAAAAAAATATGGGAGGAAGGACCTGGGAGTGCTGGTGGACACCAAGTTAAGCATGAGGCAGCAATGTGCCCTTGTGGCCAAGAAGGCCAATGGTATCCTGGGGTGCATCAGGAAGAGTGTTGCCAGCAGGTCGAGGGAGGTGATTCTCCCCCTCTACTCAGCCCTGGTGAGGCCACATCTGGAGTACTGCGTCCAGTTCTGGGCTCCCCAGTACAAGAGGGATGTGGCACTACTGGAGCAAGTCCAGCGAAGGGCCACAAAGATGATTAGGGGACTGGAGCATCTCTCTTATGAGGAAAGGCTGAGAGAGCTGGGCCTGTTYAGCYTGGAGAAGAGAAGGCTGAGAGGAGATCTTRTCAACGTGTACAAGTATCTGAAGGGAGGGTGTCGAGAGGATGGGACCAGACTCTTTTCAGTGGTGCCCAGCGACAGGACGCGAGGCAACGGGCACAAACTGAAACACAGACGCTTCCATCTGAACATGAGGAAAAAAGTAAAAGACCAACTATGTGTTCTTTTCTGCAGCACCGGTTGTAGGGAAAGGGAGAGGACTAAAATGCAGATGTGATGCTAGAGGTACATCATCTTGGGATGGTAAATGATGCATGAAAGAGAGAAATAGGTTTTGGCCTGCAAAGGATTATATTTTCATGGACTCTGAGCCTGTGGAAACACTGGCCATGAATGAAATCTGTGTAGAAATAATTAATTCCTGTTATAAGGCAAATTTATTACTGTCACTGATAAAACCGGAGACAGTAGCACAGCAGTAGAAGTGGCACAGGAGATAGAATGAGAGTGCAGCCCAGCTGTCATTTAAAAGAGCTGCTAGATAGAAATATTGAATCTATTAAGAAGGTTAATTTTAAGAGGGGGAAAAAACAAGTATTTGTATATTTTTCCTGTATAAAAATATATATGCGTATATATAGATAGATACTTTTTTTTCCTTTGTAACACAGAGAAGGCATGGTCACAAAACAAGGGTTTTAGGTATACGATCCTTTGCACTATGGGCTGTTTTTAAAGAGCAGGTAAAGCATTGCCGTACAGTACATGCACAGGGACTCTGTGGGAGTTGTTGCCTTCTGGTTGGAGAGGATGTGAACAGTAATGGTGACAGGGTGTTCTAGTACCACTTTGTTTAATTAAATTGGCCTGAAAAGAGAGTCTTTCAAAAATCCCAAGGATGGCGCTTGAGAAAGCAGAAGCTCTGTCTAGAAGATCATTAAAGTCTGGTTTTTAATTTTCAGACTCATTGGAATTTTTCTTCTTTATGAAAAAGTTAAGTATTTTCATGAAGAAGTCCAAATGGGTGCTTTGAAAATCTTTAGTGCACATCTTTGGCAGCTTCATTTCCTAGGTATGTGAAGTACAAGGCAGGGCATGGTCTTTTTTATGTTTTTACTGAAATATTTTCCCATTAACATGGAAAAATATATGTAAAGAATATGAACACTGGTTTTAAAAAGCAAAGATGAAAGTTGCTTTGAGGGAACACATTTGATTTTATGACTGCCTGTCATAAAAGATAACAGCACAGAAAGTAAAAGGAGCCCTGCAGAACTGATGCTTTTTGGACCAAGTAAATTCCATTGCCACAGAGCAGGAAGCTTAAGAGCATCAATAATTATTAGAGCAATTTGTGCACATTTTCCAAATTACTGTGTCTCTGAAAATGACTGTGGCAAAAGGTTTTATTTCACATATATGCTTTTTATGGAGAAATATTTTCACAGCAAAAAAAGCATTTCTGCAGTGGTGGTAGAGTTGCAGACATATAGAAGACAGTCTTGCACCCCATACATTTTTGCGCAGAAGGATTTAATGCTGCAAAATAGAAACCAACTTTGCGGTGATACACAACAGAAAAATCAGGACTACAGGGACCTGTTTTTTTCTTTTCTATTTGAATATGCATTGTAATAGTTTCTCCGTGACTATTAAGGTGAAATGATCTATAGGCCCCTTCTTGCCCTCTGCAATGCCAGTGACATCTTCTTCTTCTTTCTCTCCTTCAAGCAAGGAGAAAACAACATTTGGAACTACTTTAAGTGCTAATTTAATAGACGTATTGGGCAATTCAGCCAGCGTTATTGTTTGCCTACCCTTTTCTGCCTTCTTTTGCTTGGATGTGTAGGGTGAGGAGGGCTCAGGGATTTACTTACGACCTCCCTGCTGTTCCCAAATAGCAACGAGGTAGAACAAGGACTCCTGAGCCTTGCCCAAGGGTCCAGCCAATGCAAAATGAATGTTTTCCTTTCTTTACATAACTGTTAATGTGATTCCAGGGCTTACCCCCCACCACTATCTTTTCCCATTAATAAAGTATTCTCGGATGACTTGCAGATTTGATGAAAGGAGACTGAGCTTCTGACGTCTGGTCAGCATTGATCTGGCAAACAGAAAGCTGTTACCTTAAGCAACGATTCTGGCAGCCTGTCAGGGGAGTCRGTATCCAGCTAGCTAAATCTTTAATAGCTCACCCTCTCAACAGAAGATCAAAGATTGACGGCTAGCCTTGTGCCTTTAGAGCTGCTCTTACAGGCCGTTGTGGCCCAGGCAGTGTGGGGAGACTTTCACAGTGGCTGCCTGTGCTGTTCTGGCAGCATTTCTAGAGACAAAAAATCACTTTCAGCACACGGTGCTCTATCACTTTATCTTTTTTCTTTTTTTTGTACGTATGTGTACAAACATCTCAAGAAAGCTGTTTATTTTGATGTTCATAACAACATTTTGGAAGGCTGTGTTGCCCTAATGACAAAAGCCCCATCAACTCATTTAGCCCTTAACATACTTTATTTAAGCTGGGACATACAACAGAGAATATCATATGCCTACTTGTTTTGAGCAGTTGTGCTTCTTCGTTTTAGTATTTTTTTTATGAATAGGAAAAGCTGTTRTTGCTTATAAAATACAGGACTTATTTGAACACCAGTGGGGAAATGCTTATTTTGGAAGCCCAAATACAGCATTTGGGAAGCACCCCCATATGCCCAGCTCTGCGAGAAGACTGCAGATGGGTAACATTTTACTTGTTTTCTGTGACTCACGGATGTTCCTTCCCTTATTGCTCTTTTCCCTCACTGCACATCATCTTCCCTTAACCTCTTTTTTCCTTGTCTTGGCCTGCTGTAGCCTCCTAATTCTCTTTATTATTTTTCAAGAGTCTGAAATACAGGGAAAAAGGCTATTTTTTCCAAACAAATGTGGCCGACTTCCCCTATTAACTTCACTAAGGAGATGACAAGTGGTGCTAAGTGCTGCAGTTATGCTTCAGCCTGCAAYATTTTGACTCTCTGGGGTAGAATACCTTGGGGTTATGTTAGTAAGAGTAGCCGCATATCATAAATAAGGATTGTTTTCATTCCACTGTTGTCACAAGTCATTTTATTTTTCGTTTGTCATTGGATCAAATCCATTACAAGCACCAAGCGCCCTGATTCAAAATAATTATTTCTCAGCAACATATTGCCAGTTTTTAGCTGTGCTCCTTCAATATTCTCCCCTAATCCAACTCATTTCAAGGAAATTTAAAAATGTGTCCATGTATCTTTTCCCAAATGTTCCTATTAATGGTTTTGAGATGTGGGTTAGAATTGGTACTACAGTTCATTTTCTGCAGTAATTCAAAGTGTGCCCCCTCTTTGGAAGGGTGTTATAAGTGGAACATGTTTGTGTGTACGGTCTGAAAGGCTGCGGCTAGGGATGAAAGGAGCAGACAACTCTATTTCTCCAAAGAACTGGAACTCTCCAGGGAAATACAGGATGTTTCCTTACATAAAAATATGTGAACAAACCCACATTTTTTTCCTATTTGACATTTAGGTTGCTGGTATTTTAGATGTCACTCGGGCTGCCTTCTCGCCCAGTGTGCCTCACAAGCACCTCTCCCAGGTATCCACACCCATCACCACTGGAAGAAAAGCGCTCTCTTCTCAGATTTTGGTGGTCCTCAGAGGGTGAGCTATTAAAGATTTAGCTAGCTGGATCCCCTTGATCCAAATCAAGGGAATACCCAACAGCAAAGCTGCTGCAGACATTTTTACAAGAAGAAGAAGTTTCCACTTTTACTTGGGTAATTATTATATTCTGATAGAGAGCYGATTTGGAAACTTCAAAATTGGTGCACATACTCACACCCCCTTGAAAGTCACCATTATCTGGAATATAAATCCAAAATGATGGTTATTTCTGTAGAAGTAAGTGAAAAAAGTCACTAATGCTGACCTAAGGAAGGAAATTAGGTTTTGCCTCAAGTAACTTAAAATTGTATTCATATACCTAAAATAAGAATTTTGGGCCAGACATTTCTTTCCTGAGGAAAAAATCTTATAGGCAGAGCAAAGCCATCACCCAAAACCCAGGAAGATTCTGTTCTTGGGTAGCAGACTGGAGAAGACTCAGGTGGACCCAGAGGGAGCTCCCCCGCCTGTAATTCCTGCTCCTGCTCTTCCTGTGATGGGTCCATGGGAAGGGTCATTTGCCTCTTCCAAATTTTCTGTGTGTAGATCACCATGCATCTTTGTGCAGACCACTCCACTTCTCTGTTATTTGCCTCTGCTAAGTGTTTTGGGACCAATAGATAAAAGCTTTAGGATATTTATTCATTTCTTATTGCAACATTAACTTCCTATCTGCAGCTGTTCTCCTAATTGTCCTGAAGGTTTCCTGTGGGCTTTTAGGAGAACAAGGCTGAGAGAGGAAATAAAATTATTCAAAATAATAAAAAGAGGAATATGGATGCTTATTGCATTCATCTGAACCATTTGAGGATAGTTAYTTGAATATGTCCAGCCTATACTTTATCACCCCTCAAGTTTTTTCCGTAATGAAGTCCTTTGTTACAGACTTGTAATCCTGTTAATCCCTTTAGATTCCCGAAGGGCGTCTTCAGACATCAGTCCACCCACCACAGCTTCAAACTAGCCATAGCATTGCACAGTGCTGCTCRTTTTTCCATCCTTTGGAGCTCAAAGTCTTTTTGTGAGAGACTTGGAGCCCCCGTGGCGATGGCACCTGAAAGGCCAACAAATTTCAACATTGTTTGGAACGGGAAGCGAGTCCCCCCCCCATTTCAATCCCCATCCTGCTTCCACTGGCCTAAATGGAGAATAACCTTGAAAAAAGGAGGGCAGAGCTGAGGCCTTGTGTACTGCGAAACAAAACTGCTGCAGTCGCACCCTGGCAATGCAAAGGCAGGAACACTTGTATTTTCTAAATACAGGTTTTTCAACTAATTAAGTATGAAAATGAGTAGGATTAGTAGGTCTGTAGTTTCTTTACGAAAATCCCTGAAAATACTTGGGGATATGGAAGGTCCAAATGACATCTTACTTCTTGCTTGCTGAGAACAAGTTATAGTCTGATGCAGTCACTGAAAATGCAGTATAAGGCTGTCAGGGTTTTGATGACTGTGCAAGACAAGTAAATGTTGTTCCCTTGATTCCCATGATGTCTCCATAAACTCACCTGAGTAGTATCTTCTGCTGTTTCCTCTATCAGCTCATTAAACAGTGAAATCATTCTATGAAGAGAGGTAGGAGCAACCCTATTGCTTAAATTAGTTTTTAAATTAGAGCAGAAAAAACTCTTAAAAAAAAAAAGACATCTATGTGGGACAACAGTTGCACATAGATSAGACTCTGAGGATTTTTTTTAAGCAGATAGGGCACCCAATCATTGCTAAAGTGTAAGGAAAAGGCAGRTAATGGTCACATCCAAGTCTGACCCACACAGGATCTAATTTTATGCTGCCTTTAGGGGTTCACCTCTTCTATTCATTTTGTTGTTCCTATACATTTCTGTTCCCTACATAAGTGAGCAATGTGACGGGATAGGTACCAACACTATTGACATTCACCTGTAAGGTGAATGYACATCTCTTTTTCTTCAGGTTTTGATGGGATGTCTTTCATGATTCCTCATAACTTCCCATTCCTCTTCATATTTTGATTGTGAGAGTGGGAAGGGCATCTTTTGTCAGTCTCTTCTGTGCCATGTCTTCTCTTCACCCTGAATACCGATCTTTAGGCCCTCGGCACCTCCTCTATTGTTTGCTCCCAGATTTTGATTTTGGAGAGCMTCTCGGTTGGCTGATTGCTGCTTTTGGCTTCCCAGGGATAACGATGCCGCTGTAATGAGTGCTGACATAGCGCCATGCACTTTTCTGGGTGTACTGCCGTTCCCGTCTCTGAAGGGGAGTAAGAATTGTCAGGCCGTAAGAATAATGATATATAGAAAGTGAATCAGGTTTTCTTTGGGGTTTAGTTTTAATCCTTTGGTTCTTTAACTAAAGTGGAAACCAGTATTGAAATCATTTGAGTAAAAATGAGTACAAAGGRAAAAAAATGAGGCAACCAAAATTGCGAGGAAAGTTTTGAGAGTGTTCACTTGCATAATGAACAGGGTCTTTTTTCATGTCAAAGGCTTATGGACCTGCGGAGCAGCTCGCTCGCATCCCCAGCGACTCACTGCAGCTGACAGGGCTTGCGCGCGGTGCTATATCCAGAAACAAGCACGCGCAGAATGGCTTCTGTGACCGCCGCGCTGTCTTTTCACACTCCTCGCTGTGATAATTCTCTTATTCGCTACAAACTCAGGAAAATCTCTTGSCGTTCAGGAGCTGCTGTTTTGACTGTTGCCCTGGCACAAACCTGAAAACATGCTGGATGTGGGAGCAGACAGTAAATTCCCCGAGTTGTGGCTCTGTCTGGTGAAAGTCACTGCACTTGACAGCGCACTGCACAAAGCCTCTCCGAAAGCAGCTGCTTGCCTTCGGTTTGGGTTTTTTTTTTAACTTTTCAAGGTACCTCAGTCGGCTGTGAAATGCCGTCCCTAACACGCAAACCAGCAGCGACACACAAAGCGGTGAGGGTTTTGCACTTTTCCGCCAGMCAGCCCGCTCTTCCGGCCCACGACGGACTGAGAAGAGGGGCGCGCGCTCAGCAAGGCTCCCCAGTGACCCCTCGTGTCGCGGCGCGCTCGTCCTCCTTCCCACAGTAGCGGCGGCACCGGCTGCTCGCCTGGGCCGTAGCCCCGCGCTCGTGCAAATCCGCCGTTTTCGCGTTGTCTCCGCTTCGCAAGAGCAGCCAGAGCGGGGTGGGTCCTTATGTGTGGGGGTCTCTATTTATATACATAGGTATATGTCAGTAACGTAAAAAAACAAAGCTGTGGGTACTTTTTTTTTTAAAAAAAAATGCGTAAACCCATTTATTGTTATTTTCTCAGCCCCCCCCACTGCGCGATGCGAAGGGAATGTAAACACGCTGCTCAAAATTCAGATGTTCTCTGTCGGCTTCACAGATGTTTGAAGTTCAATAGATTTTTTTTTTTCATAATTTCCTCGGCTTCTTCTAGCGAAGTGCTAAACAGCCATTATTCCTTTTTGCCTGCACATTGAGATTCATCCGTAGGCTCTAAACAGCCTCAAAAGTGCTTCAATTTTGCATGAGCGCTAAGCTGGGGACTGGGAAGCATTACCCACTGCTGAAGGCCCAGATCATTAGAAAGAGCATGTAAATCCTGTGAACCAGAAGCAAAAAGYGCGCAGATTTTCTCTGTGACGTCTCCTCCGCAGCTCTGTGTCGAACGTGAACCTGTGGCAGGGTTCTTCCCAGCCGCGCGTGCCTCAGCCGGGCCGGGCTTTGGCCCGCAGGCGGGGGGCCGAGTTGCCCGTAGGCCGCTGTGCTGCCCGCGCGCCCTGCCGCCTTCTTGGCGCCCCGCGGCGGGAGGGCCGGCCGGCGGCCTGCCTGCGTGCCGGCGCCGAGGCCTCGGCCCGTGTCGGCGCCGAAGCGGGGAGGCCAGGGGCTGAGCGTGGGTACGCGCTCGCAGAGAGGGGGTTTCAGTCTCGCTGCGCTGGAGCCTGGTTATTACTTCGGCAGGAGGAGAAGAGAAGGAAAGAAACCAGCAGCCGTAAACACACGTTGTCGCCAGTGGAAGAGAACCGTGTATTTTGGAGCAATTTGCGCATATTAAAAAAAAAAAATGCAGTGAACCAGAAAGTAGCCTCCGTTTAAAAAAAGAAAGAAAGGCTTTGTTTTGCCTTTGTCTCTGAACTGCTTATAGGGCGAGAGCGAGCAAGCCCATGTTGTTTTAAAGTATTAAACAGCGCTAGTTCAAGGCTACGTAAAGCAGGCAGCTGCCTAGGGCGCGGGGAGGAGGTRGCAGGGGGGCCGTTTACCCCCCAAGGGGACCAACCCTCGGGGTCCAACCCCGTCTCCTGCCTCTCCACACCACCGCCACCGTGCTGGCGGCGACCGGGCCGTGCGCTTCTCTTGCACAAATATTCAAGAGTACGGTTTGCCTCTTGCACAGCGTTCTTCAGACGTGACGGGGAACAGAACGAAAAGAAAATAAAACCCAAACGGAATGTGTGTTCCTTAAGTCCAGTTCAAAGTAAAATCCTGCTGAAAACGGGCCTTTGTTATTGTAAATGTGTAGGTCACTTAAAAATAGTAGGGGACCTAGTATTTTAGCTTAGCTCACTAACCGTAAACTGGTAATTAGCTACCATAGCTAGGTGATGCAAACTCGTGTAAACTTGACTTTATTAGGTTATTACCTTCRTCGTTGTTATTAATCTGAGCTGAGAATGTATCTCTTTCCTAAGGAGGAAGTTTTGAGGAGAGCAGAAGTAGCTGGAAGGCTTTCAGTTAAATATTTAAGCTAATATTTGTGGAAAATTGTTTGTAATGTTCGTGCAGTCTTTTCATACCACCAGCCAGCCATAATTTACAGAAAAGCGGTGCTGAGGCAAAAACAGGTGCATGCAATCACAGCGTGAAGGATTACTGGGTCTTAAAGTTGTTTTGCTTTTTAAAATATCTCTAGATAGCTATCTGTCTATCTTTTGTTAAGATTACTGCTACTGTATATAGGAAATAAGATATACGCAGTGTGCTGTTATGCAATCATTTCTCTCGCATTAAGATGCACAGAGAACATTTTTCTCAGCAAGAACTTTTATATTTGAAGCCATTCTTCTTGTGCATAGCCTATTTATTCATTTTTAAAACACCAAATTCCATAGCATAAGTACTCTGATACATTTGAAGAGAATTACTCCGTGACTGCAAGAGATCCATCTCTGCAAGAGGGTAAATAAATTTCCATTCTGACATAGCCCTGATTTTTTTTTATTTTTTTTACCTTTGTAGAAAGGTTATTTCACTGAGTAAAGTAATCAGCTTTATACTACAGAGACAGGCTCTTTATGGCACCTGTGATGAGCAATTTAATAAATCAGACAGATAATTCTGGATTATCACTAAGTAGAAAGATCRTCGTTCTTGGCTTGGGTCACTTAAGTTTTACCATCAGAGAGCAATATAATGACAAAGAACTGCACAATGAGAAAGCAATCTGTGTACCTTTTATTACGTGTGTCTACAGTCAGACCACTGTGGTCTACGGTCTTGGCCACTTCCATGAAGTAAAAAATATGATGGTCCTTTAAGGATTTTTAGGGTGAAGTTTTGAATGAAGTTTAAGACAGATAGGGACTATGGGAACTAAAAATGCTTTCACAATGTTTGCCAAATACTGTGGAGATCATCCAGCCCCTCCTGAAATTATTGCAAAACTCCCATTTTCTTTTTTAGTATCAGGATTCTCTTTCCACCTTCGTCTTGCATTAAAAAGTATGTGTATTTATATCATTAAAATATGTACTGAGTGAGTAATTTTCATAAAGTATTCACTCCCCTACCCTATTCCTAATAGTTAGTTAGAAAAAGGAGCTGTGAGTCAGAAAGCATAGACTGTTCAGACTGGCACTGATTTATTTTAAGACTGGGCAAATCACCACATTTTTCTCTGTGTATGAAAAGAGGATCTGAATGCGTAATTGCCATGTTTTTCTAYGTGTAACCCTAAGTTATATACCATAAGATTTGACTCTCTGACAGCAGGTGTTACGTGYGCGAGCAGAGGGGTCCCCCTAACCCGTAGCTGTTTTGCTGCTGACGCCCAAAAGCCCCTCCTGTATCACCCAGAAGCACCGTCCCCTGCCCCGGGATCCCCCCTGCAGAGCGGGGAGCCTCGGGGGGGGATCTGTGGATCTGTGCCTGCCTAAGCAGGAGAGAGCCGGGAGCAGCGGCAGCAAGTTTTGGGGGGATGCTCTCAGTACGGATTTCAGGAAACTGAACTTGTAAAGGGTTGCAAGTTACACGTATGAAAATAGGGTACATTTCCATCCTTATTTACRCTTGCAGTCTATATGCACGTATGACAATAATGTCTTTTTCCAGACCGGTCGGTCATAAAGTTCAGTCTTCTTAGGCAATGTGTTCTATGGCACATGGGATTACTAATTAATGGAATACCTTTTGGGCAAATGAAAGCACAAGCATTATTTGAGTTACCATTTAGAGAGGAAATAAACAAATTATCTGTCCAGTTTCTTAGCATGTGGAAGCCTGCTTTAGTCTTGTAACTAAATAGCTCCTGTTTAGTGTTGTGCCAGAGGGTCAAACACATGCCACTGTAGTACCTTCACAAAAATTGCTCCTTCAAAGTCCTGAAGAATATTTTCACACATACAGATTGTTAATATAAAATATTGAATATTTATGGCAGCCAAAATACATCAAAATAATTTCTTGGCACAAAGATGCCCAGTGAGGTGCAGATATTATTAATTCTCTGACCAGGACTGACTCCAGGTTTGATAATTACATTTGATTAATTGAATTTTTCCTATATTTTCAAATGGTTACAGCGATCATTTGTTGCCATAAGCTGTCACATACAGCTGCAGAACCTAAGACATTTTTGTTTCCCTCTAGAAAGAAATGAGTCTCATTGGCAAACCTACTCTTATTAAAATCATTGGGAAATTTGCCAATTATTTCGGTGGGTGGAATATGGAACCCACAAATTATTATTGCAGTTACTAATAATGTACCATAATATCATACAATTATATTACATTTGCATACATTAAAAAAGATAGCATTCCTGCCTCTGAAGACCAGATAATCTACCTCACAGTTTGTATAGCCTGCTAATAAGTTAAGCACTTGGGGACCGTGTGAATGAAGTGTGTCTTTGCTTGATTGTGTTTCTAGGATACAGCTTATAATGAAAGGGTATGTATATAAGCCACAATTCCCTCCTCACTCTTCCTTTTGCTCCAGGAGGGATAGTAATTTCCTTTTGATATATACCGTCAGCCGATGCCTCTCCCTGCTGCTCACTTAGCTACGCAGATGAGCAGCAGGCAGATGAGCGTGGCTCCCTCTGTCCTCTGCCTCTCGCCACCCAGCAGTCCCTCCTTAGTTCCCATTCCTTCCAACTCCTTCTCAGAGCCCAAGTCATAGTTGTCCCAGAGACATATTTATTTTCTGGGATGAATGATCATATATGTTGTGCTAGTAAATACGCAAAATTGTCCTTCATGGAGGACCTACTTGAGTCACGGGGCTGGTACATCGCAGCCTGATTATGCCCAGCGCCCCTGAGTCTTTTTACAAGCCATCCTCCGTCCTCATCTGGACACAAAACTATTAGGGGTAAAATGGTATTTCAGACGTTGGTTTATTTAGTCTCCTACAGGCTACAAGGTTTTGGATCTGTCTTTAAGGAAATCCCACCGAGGTAATATCTTTTTCTGGTACCAGGCTTAAGGATGTGTATTAAATCTGACCGATCATTATGTATAAATAGCCCCAGCATGGAGCAATCTCTGTGACATCTTTTATAACCCAGCTGATCCAGGACTATGTGCTCAGGACCCTGATAAGACAGCAAGTATTTTGGGGGGGGGGGGGATTGATTCCTGAGATTTTTCTACGTCCTCTTACTCAAGTTTTAAAACTTCTTACATTGCTACTGTCTTGGGAATCCTGTAGTTATTCACTAAGTTTTTGAAAAGAAACACTTGTGCAGATAGAGTCCACCAACCTAGGAATGCATTTTTAAGGATTTGTGTTTTCAGTGCAGAGTCGTAAGTACAATTACCATTTATTTTGGAAAATTGCTTTAAATTACTTTGATTTTCTCCATTTTCATTTTAAAGCTCTGCTTTCCACAATCTTCCTGTTGCCTGAAGTAGGGTGATGATTTAGACCCAAATTCTACACATATCTGTGTTCATACCGAAGATCCAGACAGRCTGCAAGTGGCTGTAGAAGCAGGTCTCAGAGTGGTGAATGCAAATCAAGTTTGGACCATGCAAGCAAATGCTTCTGCCTGTCATATTCTATTTATCACAGAGAGAGTAGGAGTTAGAAGTACTATATAGATGCTCGTTATCGATTTATATGCATTATAAGGGACCTGCCAAGCATTCTAGCTGCCCACATTTCTGTTAGCTCCCTTCAGCTGTGTCTATTACTGCATTGCTTTGAAATAGGAAGATCCTGACTTCTTGTGGACTGTGCCACAATCTATGCAATTGTATTAATTCAAGGAAATCTGCGACTTAGTCAAGTGTGGTAAGAAGCCATTGTCAAGTGTGCTGTGTCTTCACCTGCTGTCTGTCTTAACCACATGAAGAACTAGACTTAAAAAATCAATGTGTTGCTAGTAAAGAAGGGAAGGTACTCTCTGTAGTATCTCACTACAGATACTCTCTGTGAGAGGGTGACATCGCTGAGGCGAAGTAGAATTGACCAGTCCCAGGTAGATTACATGCTGTATAAATTACTGCTAATCTCCTTGCCCTAAATATGTTTAGGCAAAGTACAGGGATGCCTTTTTAAAGTGGTTTCTAATTTTCCACTCAGAGATTATGCACTCGTATGCCTGTAATCAAACAAATAGATGAACAGTTGCTTGAACTATAGGCCCAGCATGTCACATTATCAGGAAATATTGAGACATGGATTGGGGTTTTGTTTTGTTTTGTTTTGTTTTTTTATGAATTTCACGGAGCATATGTGGCAAACTCTGTGCTGCATACCATTAGGCAGAAGTGTTCATGTGGGTTGTAAGAGCAAGCAGAGGTTAGCTTCCACAGCTTTGAAGTGTTAAGCATTTAAACCAAGCAGTGGCAAGTGATGGTGCACTCAAAGTGCTATAAAAATGGTGAGGGAGCAGCTATTGCAGGTAATCTTTTGTTTTTACTTCAACATTGTGGCATTCTAAGATCCATATTCTATCTACCTTAAAAGCTGCAGTACAAATCAGCTGAGTTCTTAATATTACTCCTTAATATCAAAGATAGTTAATGAGGAAGTTCAGAAATGCCTCCAGCTACTATTCTTTGACATAGAAGCAGAAGCAGCTTCAACAGGGATAAGAGGAAGAACTCTGTTGGAAGTGATCATCCCAGGCTATATCCTGCCCATGTGAGGTTTATAAGCGATACGCTCCTGAGTGGATGCAGACAGACTGTACAAGCTTCTCTGTGAAATCTGGTGTGTAGCATTGTGTCAGCTGGTAACAAGATGCTTGCTATCTGAGGTATCTCAGCAAATTACATTTTCTGTAACCTGAGAGATGGATTTTGTATTATGAGTTATGTTAGCAGAAGGAATAGGATTGTGACTTGATACCACAAAGGAAACGTATCTCTTGCAGTTACACATGCTTGCCCCTAGGGTCTAGGGGTGGGTGGTATTTTGATTGGCGAGATCTTTCTCATAAATCAGTGCAACTGTTTGTACAATGAGATCCCAATGGGTGAGGCTGAAAATGGGTGGTAAAATCAGCTTTCCAGCATGTCAAAATACAGGGGAAAGCAGCAAAGAACTAAGTATTGTTCCCTTACAGATGCCAAATAAGCTTACTCTATGCCACAAGGAACAAATCAACATAACAGAGGTGTCTCAACCATGAATTCCTACATATGTCACCTAAGGCTTGGCCATAGATCATTATATCCTGGATAATCTCATAGTATCATCAACTGATTTGATAAATTGTGTATTCTAGTAAAAATAGTTTAGCTTAGAGACATGATGATGTTATTTATGCCTGTAATCCCCTTGCTTGTAAGCAGAAAGAGACAACAATCAAACTTATGCATCTGTTCGGCACAACTGTTGATACTAGCCTAAGACCCAAGGCCAAATGACTTGAAATAACCTGAAACCTATCATCCCTTCATGATTCTCCCAAAAGATAGTACCTAGAATAGCTGGTTATTTTGAATTTGAAAGCATCTCAGCAAGCCAAAGATAAAGGTTCTAGTGGTGCATTTAGTGAGAGTTATTTATCATGTGCTTTCCTGTCTTCAACAGACAATCAGAAATCTGCATTTGTGTCCAGAACGTTAGGACTATTTCATAACCGTTATTAACCAGCACTCTCGTTACGAGCCTGCTTGCTTTAACCCTCAGGTTACAAAGCTCGCTGCTCCATTAAACTCTGTCATAATCAGCCTTATTATAAAAACGTATTATTGTAACCTTCAAAGGCTAGTGCTGTAAGAACTGGGAATGAACTGAAGTAATCTTTAGGCTAGCAGCACTTACACTGGGAAAAATAGGACCATTTTTATGCGTGTAATGTACCTGCTGCCTCCCCACCCTCCTTATGCTCTTCTCAACAGGACACGAGCAGTCCCTGGGACCCCTTTTGGAGCCAAATTAGCTCATCAAAGCAGAAAAAGTTTATAATATAGTGTTCACAGTGGAACAAGCTTATAATGTAGTGTTCACCGTCTATCAAATGGCCATGCATCACTTTGGTTTCCGTTCTTTGCACTACAGTTACTGTATTTTGAGTATTTCATTTCAAGGAGAAAAGCTATTAAGTGTTTACCCTGATTATTCAATGGCTAAAGATGTCAAAGATAATGAAATAAAAAAGGGGATAGACTATGACAGTCTCTAGCAGGAAAATGCATCTCATTAGAAGGCATTCCCACCAGAGAAGTGGATGATATTACATGCATGAATTCCTTCTTGTTGTTAAGTTGTTAACCAAGTTTTGGAGGCAAACAGCACGCAGCCTAAATGACAGTGTGCAATTGTGTACAAGCAGTAATTAATCGTTGCCTCCCTGAATGGAGCCTCTGTGAGGCTGGAGGCAAAATCAAAGGGCCAGTTTCGTTTCCAGTGCCTGCAGAAGGCGTCGTGCTTTACAACCGGGAACATTCATGCTATGAATATCACCTTGTAATGCATGTGGCAGGAGGCTGAGGATAGCTGGCCTCAAAGTGATGGTGACAAACTGTGCATGCTGCGATCCAAGGACCTTTCAGTTAAGTTTCCTGGCAATTGTGGAAGGAAAAAGAAAAGCAGTTGCACTCCACAAAATATTTGTATGCAGAGTTTCTATATTTAAGGCCATTTGCAAGAGTGCATTTTTAAAATGGTGATGGTGTTTTCTGTAAGCAGACACTCTCCTTAGAAGTTTATTGATGCTTTGGCATCAGCAACAAAGAGCAGGTATGTTGACAAGAGGTGCAAGCCCTTCCTTTTCCCTGCCACCCTGTCCCCCAGTACCTTGGTTGAAATTAAGAGCATTTTGACCCAGGCTGTGAATTTTGAGGCAGAGAAAGGGATTGTGTCAGTATGAAATACAAAGGTTGCCAGTAGAAAATCAACCCATTACCAGCGATTCTTGCAGTGGTGTCCGAGACACCACAACATTTCCTTGCACTTAGAAGAAGCAGAACTGCTTCCCAACAAGAGCGCTGTGTGGGAACTGTGGGGAAATATTGGTCGTCTAGTACTAATAGTGAGTGGATCGCTGTCAYCATCGGCGTGACTGTGGGTTTGTGAGGGTTGCACTGAGATGCGCTACGGAGGGCCGGGCTGGGAAGACCCTCAAGCACTAAAATGTGTTGTACTGTATTATAAAACCTCCTAAAATACATTGCAGTATCTGTAGTATATATGACAGCAAAGACCCCAAACTGACAGCTTGCAATAACCATACTGCAGCACATGAGCCCATCATTACAGAGTATTGGGACATTTTCTGCAATGGCAAAATGCATTTTCCTGGGCAGGCTCGGTGTCAGAGTGAACAAGAGCTCTCCCCGTGGGGTATCTGTCTAGCAAAAGGAGATGAAAAACAGGAGGGCTAAGGGAATCATGTAAGTCAAATGATTCTAGGATTTTATGATATTCATATGAAAATAAAACTGGGCTGGATTATCACTTGATGTAAATTGTCCTACAGACATGGTGCAATTTATATCACCTGAGGTGCTAGTCCTCTTGTTTGTCTAACGTTTGCATGGTGTGTGATAAAAGTCAAAATCACAATGGGTAGTTTTTCATTCACCCACTTCTCTTATTATGCAGATAAAATATTGCTTTTTTTTGCTCCACATCCTTATCATGGTCTAGGTTGCTAAGTAGATACTGACGGAGAACTTTAAGTCATATATTATTTGCAAAGTCATACATTATATGACTTTGCAAGCAGTATTCTGTTCCTGCATTTCTTTCCTAGCGCCTCTTGCTCTGTGAATATAATATTGACCAGTGTTAACTGTCCCCTGGCAGGTTTGATTGTCCGAGAGGTGAGCATTGAGATTTCCCGCCAGCAGGTGGAGGAGCTCTTCGGGCCTGAAGATTACTGGTGCCAGTGCGTTGCCTGGAGCTCTGCCGGCACTACCAAGAGCCGCAAAGCCTACGTTCGCATCGCCTGTGAGTATCTCTGCCCTGCACGTGCGGTCAGTGGCGGTTCGGCTGAGGGAAAGCAGGATATCTGTTGTTTGGGAGAGAGATTTGGGGTCTGACCAGTCGGGCTTTGTATTTTCTGCATATTAAAATTCAGGCCTTCAGAAGCGTACTTGAGAACTTCAGTTTATGCTGTTTTTAAGAGCAGAATTTCTTTCTTCTCCGTTGTGTGGGGGGGAAGCAACAAAAGCAGTATCCCATGAGTACAGCAATTATATGTCTGAAGAAAAGTGTCTGAAGCTAATGAGTAGGAGTAGTATCAAAGCAAGCCATGAAACGAGGTGAGAACTGTTCTTTTATATCTGTGCAATCACATAATAAAGCTGCTGTTGCTTAACAAAGGAAAAAGTGTGTTTAGCATGTCACATAAACCCAGCTGGTAATACAACATTGGAAGTGGCCATCTCAACCCTAGTATTTCATCTTTGTTATTCATAGTTGCTAACTGCAGTATTTATTTCGAACCACTTCCAGCTTAGCCCCCAAAAAGACAGGGCAACCAATTCCCTGAAAACAGATCTTCATTTGACTGTACAAATATTTAATGTTCATTAATTTTCAAAGAGGGGCTTTTCTTCGTAATAGAGTAGTCACACTGGGGACTCCCATTTCTCTTTCGCATGATGAGATCCTCTTTTGTATAATGGGAACAAAATATGTCATCCAGAATTGTATCTCTTCCACTGTTTTCACCTCAGCAAAAACGCATTTTGTGAGGAAATCTCATTAGATTTGCAGCATACTTCCATTTCCTGCACAGGGCCTAACATATTGTAATGAGAGAAGAGAATTCTTCCAGCAAAACTAAGATTTTTCACAGACACGCTAGAGCAGGGACTGTCTGTCACTCAGAGCTGTCCATTTAGAACTTGATTCTGCTTTTGTTCTTAATCAGTGAAAAGTATCACAGGGTGAAAGCCTCTTAGCGTAGTTAACTTTTATGTAAGTACCCAGATACAAATCAAGGAGGTTAAATTTAAGTACCCATTTTTTAACACTTTTAGACTAAGTAACTTACTGGCAACAAAGCTGACCTGTACCTTTTGAGTACAGGACTAGCCTCAGAGAAGAATTTCTCCAGGGTGCAGGGAAATTTAAATTATTGTACAGCCACGGACTTCCTGCAAACTTAGAAATGCCATTACATATGTGCATAATGTTTCTCTGTGCCAGGGAACCTTCGAAGACTTTGGGCATTTTCTTTTTCTGTACTGGAACAAAAGAGAGAGATTTTGATTTTTTTCCTGTAAATGTTAGCACTTCAGAGAGGCTTAGCAACGTTTGAAGAGTTTTTTTAAATTATGAGCCCTAAGTTAACTCATTAAGTAGATTTTCATGTCCTGCCAGTTAGCCCTTGACAGATGATCATTGAATTAACTCTGTTTAAAAGTCTGATTATATTTCACTTGAAGATAATGAAGTGATATTAGACGGGTATCTAACTTTTGTGCATTGTCATACCTATGTACTTTATTTATATACAGCACATAATCAATGTATGTGTATATATGCTATTTTATATCAATTGACATTTCTTCCAATGTGTCTATTAATGATGTGAACCTAAATTTCTATTGAAGAAGCTGATAATTTAGAATTTTCTTGTTTTTCTTACCACATGTTGGAGAGAGAGAAACAATCAGTTTCATAATTTTTGTAGTGTCTTGGGGATTTTTTGGAACAGTCTAATTAAAGAAATTCCAAAGTTTTATGTGTCTGTAATTCAGACATGGCTTTGTTTTTTAGTAATTTTTTTATCTTTTCTTCCTGAATTTATCCTTCCTTCCTTGGACGGCTGTGACCCAGGCAAGTCAACTTGACTTCTTGAGAGTTGAAATGTTAGTCCTTCAAACTGCAGATTTTTAAACAGCAACAGAAGCACATTCTCTGCAAAACTGCCTATTTTCAATTCAATAGATTTCCATAAATCTCTCAGGTAATTCAGGACAATTTTTCGGAATTCAGACATATGCTGTGGGGTATATACCTCATACTGATGTCATTATTGTCCACAAGATCACTGTTTTAAACTGCACACTCACTTGTACCAGTGTTCATCTATATAAGCCTTGATTTCAGAGGACTGAATCTGGTTTGTCAATATAATGGCTGAGTCCAATCTAAACTTTAAACACATCTGAAAAGTCTGCTGAAGGTTGCGCTCCGCTTCAGTTAGATTATTATATTTTAATAGCTGAACCTGATGATTTCATCTCAATTTGTTGTACGATAACTAGCCATTCCCAGCACATTAAGAAAAAAGTCTCACCTCTTCTCTCTTATATTCTTCTCTTCTCTTCTCTTTCTTTCTTTCTTTTCCTTTCCCTTTCCCTTTCTCTTTCCCTTTCCCTTTCCCTTTCACTCTCTTTCTTTCTCTTTCTCTTTCTCTTTCTCTTTCTCTTTCTCTGTCTCTGTCTCCATCTTTGTCTTTCCCCTTTTCCTTTTCCTTTTCTTATTCTTTCTCTTTCTCTTTCCCCCTATGACTACCGGCATTATTGTAGAGTTACTGTGTCCTCTCTAGGACCAGAGCTGCACTCCATTAAAACAAACAAACAGAAGAATAGCATTCAACATCTCTGTTCACTGAGCGTGTAATAGAATTAACTGAAAAGTAATTTGAAAGTGTGAAAAATGTGCATCCTGGAAAAGTGGCTTGTATTTGTTTAATGCAGGGTCAGGTGTGTGTCAGAGAGTACATAACAACCCAGTCAATGGAAGTTCTCTGTGAAAATCAATTGCGACATCGCTGCAGCCAAGTAGAGAACTCCAGTAGTGCAGGAAGGGAGTAACCCATAAATTAGGAATGAAGATGCCTCTCTGTTTCAAAGGGTGCACATGCTCGCAATATAAACAGGAAAAGAATCTGACTCGAAAGCCAAGGTCCTGGCTTCTCAAAGTTTTAAGAGCATTTAACAGCATCCAAGCGCTGCGCTCCTGGAAGACAAGTGTGCCAGGAAATCGTTCCCTTCTGTGCAGGCAGTTTCTGAACAGGGGTAGAAACAAAAGGTGATAGAAACATCATTATTTTCAGCTTCTTTCATGTTTCATGCAATTCATTTTCTTGAGGGTTTGGTCTCCCCATGAGACCAAAGCTGAGCTTTTTATCCTCTTAAACTAGCAGATTTGTTGGAATTAATTTTCACTCTGCCGTTCAAGATATTTTCATAAGTTACAAAGTGGGGAAACCAAATGTATACATTGGTGGAGCTGGAAAAATATAGTATAATTGTTTGAGACTTGGGCCTATGAAAGTGCTAAAACACATTTGCCATTTATTCTCCCATTTCCTGTTTACTCTAGGTACATCCTGTCTGGAGCACCAGGAGGCACTAGTATGTTTTGATGCAGTTTTCCTGCTCAATTAGAAAAAAATGTTTATTTTGCGGACAGAGGAAGTTGAGAGTTTAGGTAGCTTTATCTCTACTTGAAAAAAATCAAGCCTAATATAGTATGTTAAAGTGAATTTTATGTAAGAAGAGTGATGTCATTCAACAGATAAAACCTCACAGGGCAAAATTCCTGTTAAAAGGATGAATTGGGCCTGGGTCAGTGTAGCCAAGAGTAGAGTTAAACCTAGTGGAAAAATACACCTTATAAAGACTAAACAATAGCTGCAGGATTCGACCTAATTTTTAGATCAGATGATAAAGGGCTGACTAAGACAAATTGCTTTGAGCCCATGTGCACAAACGGCCTCACTTTCATTTGCTCCAGTCCTGTGTTGGTGTAGCCTCACTGACTCTGTGATGGGAAACCAGTCTGTCCTTGAGAAAATGCGATGAGAATGTAGSCCCTAAATCTGCTTTTGGGTTTTGGATTTGTTGAAAATCTGTAAGAAAATAGCAGCTTTCTCTGTAATTTCTGTTGAATAATCATTTCTGGTATAATGAATCTGGATATTCTCTTCTTTTCCCTTGACTCATTAGCTTAAAATAAGAATTATAAAAAAACAGGCATTTTCTTTTTCATTTAAAAAAGCCCCTATTTATAAGGAATTGTGCTTGTTAATCTTTTATATAATTTGATATTAGTTTCCTTTGTACTTATCTAAAACCCTTTTTCCCCAGATATTTTTTCAAAGGAATGTAGCTAATATATGCATGTCATATACTGTATACTGATAAGATAAATGTGGTACAGAAGAGCAGACTAGTTTACCTGATGGATTATCTCCACTTACAAAGGGCATGCAGTCATACAAAGAAACAGATAAGAAAAAAATCACAGATTCATTACTGACACACAGTTATCTAACCTTGTAGCATTGGGGCCCAGTGCTCTTTATTGCATTGCTGAAGCACCTTTCTTCCTTTGGTTTTCACACACCTGTGTCCCTAATTCAGGCAACATCGTAAGGAACATGATCCTGTAGCCACCAAAGTATTAAAGCACATTGCAATAGATACGAAGTTTGGTGGATAATTGGGATAAGGAGAAAGAGCTGGGAAGGATAAAGCTTGATTGGAAAATGTAGTTGGGAAAGTATGGCCAGGATATGCACCATTTAAAAAAAAAAAAMCACAGGTTTTGTGAACCTTGATAGGTGTGTATGGGAGTTAGGGATAGGACACTAATTCCTTCCTTATGTATCATTTCAGTAACTTTTAATCAACATCTGCTGCTTGTAGTTCATTAAGGGGTGACTAAGCTGTATGGTCTTGAGATGAGATTACTAAAGAGACAACGAGAGATCACAGAAAGGGCAATGCAGAAGTTACCTGATCATTTAACATATCTGATACTAACACTCTGCTGTCACTCCTGAAGGCATGTTTCTGTACTGCTTTCCAAGTCAACAGACATGACTGACTCCCAAACTTCAGGATATGATTGCAGCAGTAATAAATACAAATCACATTGTTTTGTAATACAGTGTAAAGACTTAATAAATGAAGGCAGACATTTATTTCACTGTTAATGTTGCTTGTAAACAAAAGAAAAAAATCTAACTGAATTTGTATGTATTTAATCCCTTAATAGGAGCCTTGAGAATATCCTACCTATGCCGTCATGCCCAAGAAATGAGCATCTTTCACTAGGGTCTGCTTAGTGTCTGAGGGTGAAAGATAGATGCAATCAGGAAGTTAACAAAAGTTTTGGTAGCGATGAGACAGCTCCTAGAGTCAGATTGGTGAATTGGAAGACCAACAATAACAAAATACCATGTTTATACAAATTGTCTTTCATTTACAACGCAGCTTTTAGTGTTTGACTGTCTACCTTACCTTCAGTCCGTTTGTCACCCAGAAAGGGACCTCCTAAGATCAGGCCATTTGAACTTTACAATTATATTTATTTGAAAAACAGGAAATTTAGATTCCATCTTCAATCACCAAATAGGTAAATAACTAAAATGAATACAATTAAGTTTATAAGTTAGTTTGCAGGTTAAGCTTACAAAGAAAAACAAGAAATATTGAACTATCAAGTAAAAATATAAGAAGATGAGGATGGCAGGATCTGTATATGACTGGGAAGCCATCTGCTAAGTGAATTCTTTGTAAAGTTGACTTGTTTGTGTTTTTTACAGTTGTATCAATACTAAATGTGTTGAGTGAGTTCTTCATTATACAGGTAGCCAACATGGAAGCTGTGTTGCAGAAGAGTATTTTGTCTTACCAGCACATGGCTTTACCTGTCTGAACTAGCCCTGGAGTGGAGTGACACAAATTATTTTTCTGAAAAAGTGCAGGCAGTCAATCTCTGTGGAGTCTTCAAGGTTAAGTCTAATTCCCATTTGGCTGAAGATGCCATTGGAAGAATCAGGGCCTGACAGGTCTGAGCCTCCCACTTGCTCAGGCTGTAGATACATAGTGAATAAAAGAGGAGAGACGGTCCCAGGCTCGATTTAGTCATGTAGCTTAGACCCTTGCAAGTAAAGGGCATTCGGCACATATTCAGTGCCTCAGGAAGCAGCCGCAGCCGCCTGTGCCCCACGATTTTATACAAGGGTCTCTGCGGAGGGAGGCGCTCCATTTATGAAAGCAATCGATAGAGGTTTCAGAGGGATTTCCTGGGTTACAGACTGATGATACTGCTGTGACTGTCTCAGTGGAAAGCTGGTTTGATCTAATTAACAACAAAGAACTGGAACCGCACAAGGACAAAATCAAAAAAAGGAGTTTTTTGTACATAACCTTTCCATTACTTATCCACCAGTGCGATTGATCCCTGTACGAAGGTCATAGACTCAGCCATGAACAGAAAAGAGAGGCCAAAGTTTGTCTCATAGCACGTGGTCTCTTACATTTGGAATTGCAATTCACGTTTCAGTCTCTAATGCCTATTTGCAGGAACAGTAGTCTCTTTGTTTTTCGCACCAGAACTGTGGAAAGTGATGGAAGAGGAACAGGCAGGTTTTACAATATTATTCATGTTTCTCTAACTCCACATCAGTCATCTAAGTTTGAGAAATAAATGCAGTGAGGTACGTTTTCATAAGCATATGGATCATGTTTCATTTCATAGAACATCTGTGGAGCTTTCCCACTCTTTTGTCCCCAGTTATTTTTCTGTTTTGGTCTTTTTCTTTCTTATTAGGCTAGGTAAAATTAAAACAGCATTAATCTTGCCTCTTGGGAACATTCTCAGCCATTGGAAATGGACCTGAATTGGTAAGCTGGCGACTCATTGATCCATTAATAATGGTTAAAAAAATACCATGCTTGGTTACCTATTTTCTAGTGTTTTAACCATGTCTCTCCCATATGATGTATTTGGCTTTATGTGGATGTCTGTACACACTTACATGGGTAATGAAGCAGACTGTCTGATGTATGAGTGTAGGTACTCTTGGTGAAGGATTTTTCACTTTCTTAAAAACTTACTTCTCTGAAGGCATACGTCAAATGCACTTCTCTCAATGGCAGTAGTTAATATGAAAGTTGGATAGAAGATAATGGAGTTTTGCTTTCTGTGTGCTTAAAGCTTGCTCATTTTTTTGAAATGTTTGGCATGTTTGTTATAGCAGGAAAGTTGGAGTTGGAGTTACTCGAAAGAGCACAGAATAGAGTAAGGAGTCTTTAAGGTCTACCAAGGGCAGAAATCCATCTTCTCCTGACAGTAATGCTTCATTGTTCTGTTCGTTTCTGGTTTACATCTAATTCCTGGCTGACAAGTGTCCGTTTTTCATGCTCATTCATTAGTCACCCTTGCATTAGCACTGCCTTGAAGGCGTCTGGCCTGCCTCTTATCACATTTCTCAGAAATGATAAAAGATATCCTTAAAGTGTTACCCAACCACCCATCACAGCAAAAACCAGAACAACAGCAAAAAGATAAAATACATTTGATTAAAAAAATGAAGAGGGTCATTCTTTGCTCTTTCTTTGAAGATGACAGCTAGAAAAGGAAGTGGGGAAATGCCATGCGTTCACATAGAGACTATTATATTTAGCAGCTAGAAATGCAACTTTTAAGTTGTTTGTAAGCTACAAATGCATTAAACTTAAAATTAAGTCGTTTAACAGTGCATCAAAACTAAAATCTAATGCCCCTCTCTCCAGAAAGCAGAGAAATTGAGGAATGCAGGTAGCAATATGGTTTACACTGAGATTTTGATTTCCCATCATGCTGTTTCAGTCTTATGCTTGTGGAAATTCTCTCATTTTAATGCAGCTCTGGATACAGCCATCTGTCCTTAACAGACAGGCTTGTGCAGAAGTATTTCAGGAGTCTTGGAGGAAAGTCTCATCTTAAGTATTCTGTAACTGTGCTGCAATACATGCCACAAGAGCCCTGTCTGAATTCACTAAGACTGTACATTAGTAAAGAAAAGAGAGTCTGGCTCAAGGTGGCAGACCAGAATTTTAATTCTTCCCTTCGGTTTCTTTTTATGATGACAGCCTGGAAAGGAAAGTTACAGGTGGGGGAATTGCCTGATGGTGGTCGAGGCTGGCAGAGCCTGGTTTGCCCGGGACAGGACAGAGCTTTCCACCAGGGCTTGCTCCACTGTGGAGGGGGAGAGCTGTGCCAGCAATGTTACCTGGATAACAGGGCGGAGAGAGTATTGCTAACACTGGTAATAAGGGATTATTCTACATTAACAAAACAATATAAGGAAAAAAAGTGCAACTGCCTTTCTCTTCATGTCTTCCCTACTAAAGGCAAGGTTAGACGAGGCTCGCTCTCAGAAATAGGTAGTGGGGCTGCTGCAGGTCTGGGGCTTCAGTATTTCACACTGCCTCTTCCCAGGCAGAGTTCCTAACCTAGAGTGGATCAAATGCTTCATTGTTTTTTTTTCAGGCTTATTTTCCGAAGATTGTTGAAACTTTTTTTTTATGGGATGTATTTTATTTGTCTTTTACCATTCTCTGGGAATATGCGTCCTTCTGTCCTTGATTGCAAGCAATTACAACTTATATGACACTTTGAAAAAGTGAAAAATCTTTTCAAAAACACTGTGCTTGGAAAAGATCCAGAGTCCCTCCACACATTAGCCAGCTCACCCACTCATGATTGACAGTGGGAAATTGCCATGATGTCTATAATTGTTAAATGGGAAAAGGAAGTTGAAGATTGAAGAATTATAAGGAAATCTATGTTATTCACAAAATTCAGACTGCAAGGGTCATAGGAAAAAAAGAAGTATTTCAAAACCCAGTGGTGTCCTAGCATGGTGTTTCATGACAGCTGGAGCAGGTGGGGAAGTTGTTCGTGTAGGCCCTCCGCTTCCTCATCGTTTGAAAAACCCCACCGTACTCGCTTGTTTGTCTTTTGCAGCCAGCCACCCATGTACTCAGTTAGGTAGAAACTGCCCTGCCCAGCTGCCATCTGTAGCTATTTGTAGGCGGCATGGTTGCGGCAGGAGGTGGTGGGTAGTTCTGCCTGGATAAAACTGTAAGCACATGGGAGGAAGCCAACAGAATAGGGTATGAGAGCTCCCTATGCTGTAAATACACAATTATGTACTTTTTTTTTTTTAATGAGTATCATTTACTCAATAGTATCTAATGGCTCCTTTGAGGACATTACTGTCTATTATGTCAAGGCCTCTACTTAGTGTATTTTTAGTTTGTGGATCATTGACCCACTCAAATCCAATGGCGCCTTTAAAGCGTTACCGCACAGCAAGGCTCTGCGAGGTGGGAAGGGAGCGGGGATCTCAAGTGAATTAGCCTCACCTGCTATAACTGTACTGAAACATTTCCCAGGGAAAATGCACTGTTCATATTCAGCAGTTCCAACTGTTGATAATAAAAAGGATAAAGCCTGATTTTTTACTATTATTATACATTTTTTAGGCTAATGCTGTTTACTGGGTTTTTTTAAAGCAAAGCATTGTATGCGCAAGGTGATTATTGTGCCCATATGAGGCTACTGAGATAACTTCAGAGCTCTATTAATGTTTCAGAAAGGTAGGGAGAATAGTAAATCAATGTGTCAAGGAAAAACCTTGGATTATTATCTCTCTGATCTAGCTCTGCTGTACTCATCACTCCATTTCTGAACACCTGAAAGCTCTTATTAATGTACTATTTATTACTATGCTCATATGCTTATATTGCCAACATTGTAACTTTCCCATTTATCCTCAGCCCTGATATTAGAGCACAATACTTCTGTTATAATTGTCCCTATCTTGCACATATATGTACATGTTTGGAGGTGTGCTAGCCTCGCTGGCCTGGGATAACACCAGTGTGACAGGGATGTTGACAGACACAAGCTCGTGAGGTGTCTTCTTCAGAAATTATCACTTGCAGATGTTTGCTCCTCCTCTCTGCCATAAGCTATGCTGCGCCATAGGTGAAAGCCCCCCGTGTCAACACCTGGGGTTAAAGTACTGGATTTTGTGCCATGACGCTGGCATGTGCTTCTCTTTGACAGCTCTGTGGTGGGAAAGAAACTAACCTCCAAATGAGCAGACACCTGGAGGCAGTGATTTCTTCCACTGGCTCAGTAGGATTTGCCAAAGCTCATCGTTCAGTGCCCTAACAGTGGCCATAAATCCCATCCCAGCGGAGAGGCGTCCATCACCCCCCATGCGCGCCAGACAGAGCAAATGGCGCTTGGGGCGTCTTCTCTCTCTGCCGGCTGTGCCGAGGACCAACAGAGATGCCTCAGTTTCTCCAAGGAAATGCATGGGTTTCATGAAGGGATTTTAGAAGTTTACCACGATGTCAGCTTAAGTTAAAATCAACCTGAGCGGCTATGACAGAGCTTTCCATGGTACAACTAGATTGATATTTAAATCCAGTTAGCTGAACCACCTCATTTTCCCAATATAGGATAAGAGACAGAGGCCTTGTGTGATCTGAGGGTGAGTTTCAGAGGGACTGAGTTTGGTGGCAGATGCCCCCATCCTTTTCCATCTGTTCATCTGCCTGCCCCATGTTTTGCCCTTCAGTTGTGCCGATGCCGTTCCTTGTGGAGTTGCCTGTAAATCAGATCTTGGAGGTAGTCTAGATGAAAAATAACACTTTGGATGGGTTATTTGTAGGCTGGTTCATTTCAGTGATCTGGTTTACAGCTCAGCCTAAGGTTATGGCTCCATAATATGAAATATTTGGCTTTTAAATTGTCCCTGCACTGTTTATTTCCAGCATGACACAACTATTTGTGCAGCCACACGGTTAACTGGTTTGGGGAATTGGTCTGACTTCAGAACAAAAAGAAAAAAAGTCACTTTTTTTGCAATGCTTCTTTTTAAAGCCAGACCAGCTCTCTGATATGACTTCAAATGTGGCCACGTGGCCATTTGTGGTGGTGCAAATGCTGCAGAAAGGAGCAGCAGGGAGAAATACCCTGTATCTGCTGCGGCTGAAAGCGCCCCCTCCCAAGCAGCTGCCCTGGCACGAAAGGAAGGGTGCCAGGCTGTGCCAGAAACAGGGAGCCAGTGGTAAGGAGGGAACTTCTCAGGTCCATTTTGCCACCAAATCCAATAAATTGTAAAACAGCCGGAGTGTGCGGCCTTCCAGTATGTTGAACTGGTCTGAGGTTAGGAGAGATGCATTCAATGCCCTCTCCACCTGTACCATTTCTGTGGTGCTGGAGGGGGTTCCCAGCAAAGTTCAGCTCCATGTTATCATTATTGCCATCTATTTAGTGCTACGGGGATAATCAGAAAATGTATACAAATCAACTAAAGCAAATTAACTAAAGGTAATGCATATAAATTAAAAGTCCATTAAATGAACACCTTCACTCATGAGCTTAAGACAACTGAGCTTATGTGCTTTGGTTTCATGGGTTTATGTAATTTTCTTTAAGTTTCTGCAGTACTTCATTGGCATAGTCCACCAAATGTAAATTGCCTGAGAAAAGAACTTCCTTTGATTTTTGTTTTGTGTTTGGCCATGACCTTTCACAGTGAGGTCTTGTCTCCTCACTGGGTTCACATGCTCTACCACAATATGAATAATAAATCCACTATGAAACATTTGACCACCTGATGTTTGAATGAAATGAAAACATGTCCCAGTCTTTTTTAAACGCACCACTTTCCAGGGAATGGATATGCTATTTTCTCTGCTTAGAAAGACCTCTCATGTTTTGTGCGGTATTGCAATCAAATGTAATGTAAACCACTAGCTATTAATACTGGCACTCAATTATTTTTCCTCCTCTCCTCTCCTCTCCTCTCCTCTCCTCTCCTCTCCTCTCCTCTCCTCTCCTCTCCTC